>NW_026057584.1:95258349-95307049 GCF_023721935.1 Panthera uncia | reverse complement strand
AGGAAAAGAAAAGAAAAGAAAAAAGAAAATTGGGGCAATGCTTAGAGATTAATAATGCAGATTAGCATATTAAAGCCTCTGAGAAACTCTGTAGGAGAGAAAATTTTTTTAACTTTTTCTCAGCTTTTCCTACCTTCAACCACAGGGTTGTGTTTTGACTTACACACCTACATCCAGCAGAACTACCATCTTTGGAAGATGGGCTTTGGGAAATGTTAGCCCAGAGGATAAAGTTGATATTGCTTACCATGGATGCACTGACCCATATTAATGGGTTCCTGATGCACCTCTCCACCTGCTCCCACCTGTCTTCGGGGGCTGCTCAAGTGCCCTCCTGAGAGTCTGAGTGGAAGTCACCTACCTCCTGGCTCGCTCTTTCTCCCTGTTTCCTCATATCCAAGCCCACTGGGGTCAGCTTACATTCTCTTTCCCTCCAGGAAGCCTCTGTCCTAGAAGTCTCAACCACCCCTGCCCTCACTCGTTGCTTCATCTTCCAACTACTTTTACACATATTTCCTTTTTCTATTTCACATGGCGGGGGAGCGGGGGGTAGGAGGGAGGTGGGGGGAGGTTTGGTGCCTTTGAGGATATGTCATACTCCACCTGGATAGTATACTCCTTGCAGGCATTTGTATCTTTTTTTTCTAATGTTTATTTATTTATTTTGTCAAAGAGAGAGAGAGAATGGGTATGAACACGCATGGGGGAGGGGCATAGAGAGAGGAGAGAGATGGAGAGAGAGGAGAGAGAGAATCCCAAGCAGGCTCTGCAACTCCCGCACAGAACCCGATGTGGCGCTAGAACCCAGGAACTCTGAGATCATGACCTGAGCCAAAACCAATTGCTGGGACATTTAACCAACTGAGCCACCCAGGCACCCCAGGCAGGCATTTGAATCTCTATAACTAGTTCTATAACTGACTTATATCTAATTGCATTTTATGATGATTTACTATGAATCCATAAAACCTGGTACAAGATCTTGTGCAGTGCAAGTGATCAATAAATATCTTTTTTAATGTTTGTTTATTTTTGAGAGAAACAGAGACAGATTGTGAGTGGGGGAGGGGCAGAGAGAGAGAGGGAGACACAGAATCCGAGGCAGGATCCAGGCTCTGAGCTGTCAGCACAGAGCTGAGCAAAGAGCTCATGCAGGGCTTGAACTCATGGACTGTGAGATCATGACCTGAGCCAAGTCAGATGCTTAACTGACTGAGCCACCCAGATGCCCCAGAATAAATATCTGTTAATGAAAATAAAGTGGATTTCTCCAAATATTTCAGTACAGAAAGAGGAAGAAGGAGACTATGTCAAGTCAGAATGAAACTCTCAGAGTGACTGAAATTTAGCAGAGTGGGTGAAGGAAATTCACAAAGCAGCATGAGAATTCCAAAATTTCAACAAAATCATCACCAGTGCTGAAATGTCTAAGGAGAAACCACACACCTGAGGTCATGTTCACCAAACTCTAAAGGGGACTGTCCTATACAAAAGATATGTTCCCTAATCTGGTCTTAAGGAGACATGATGATTTTCAGGAGGAGGAGAAAACATCCCAAATCAGATATTTTTCTAATTCCTAATACAGTAAATTCCTGTTCCCTTCCTTCTTTCTTTTCCGCCTGCCCTCTACTCAACACATTTATTGAACACCTGCTAGGCATTCAGCACTGAGCAAAAAAAATATCTGGAAATGTCTCAGGGAAAATCAGAACTATGAGGTACAGAAGAACAAAGGCTCCTACCTTGTGAAAGTCTTAGTGAAATGCAAGTACAATTTAAAATAGTGCATAAGACAACAAGGATGAGATAGCCTGAAATACTATCTTAAAGCTGACAAAAGCAGGAAGTGTGCAGAATCATGCCATTTCAAAGTTGCATGTTTCTTTTGTTTATTTGCTTCTTTTGAGAACTAATAACTTTCTGTCTCTAACTGTTCCATATTAGAATAATGGGCCCTGGTCATAGTCACTCTATGTCCAACATGTTGCCTGACACATGGTGGGCACTTAGCAACAGTCTGATCAGTCACTTACTGGACAAGAAAATGAATAAGGCAGGAAACAAGTCCTTCCAGCTATGTGTAGAAATGCTACATTTGACTGAAAATTTTGGTGCTGTAAGTCCTTTAAACCAGAACACAGTGGATGGTGAACTGTAAAGAACAATCTATGCCTTCTTGAGTTAAACAAGTTTCCTTTAAAAAAACCATTCTGAGAGATTAAAATTCAGATGCACAACAAAATATTTACATAGCCTACATGATTCCCCGTTAATGTTACAGTAATTTAGGCAAATTTACTATTCCTGAGATAAAACCATCACTCCAGAAATTTGGGAAGACATTCTAGTTCATACAGTTTTAGTAGGAAAAAAAAAAAAATGAAGAGTGACAGCTGAGTTTGGACAATTGTCACTTGGGAGAAGGTGGGGAAAATGGCACTACAATACTAGAATATTAATACATTTAGGTAATTAAAAAAAACACAAAACAAGAAGTGATTACAAGTAAAAACAAAAGAGGAACAATCTGGGAGAAGTCAAAATGATGTACATCAGGTAAAATGTGTGTTGTGTACTGTTTGTCGATTGTGCCAGTAAGCTGAACTAAGTTTACATTTTACAATGCCACCCTTAGCAATCAGCACAAGCACATGCGTGAGTATAAAACTTGGTATAAATTAGAGAACATTTTGGCAGCCTAAATCCCATGCCATTAAAAGAATAATCATAAAATTATTGATGATAATGTGGTCTTTAGATTAAGGAAAAGCCTTCTAAGAGAAGGAAGATATTTCCCTGAAGGCATTTGCAATGAACATGAACAAAGAACAGAAAAAAAGGACAGAGATAAATTCCTCACTGGCTAATTAACAAAGCCCAATCTTTTCTTTCTTTCACTTCTACAATGCTGTCAACAGAATGTAGAGGATCAAGAGACTGCAGAACCCAAACACGACCCTAGATAATGTAGTTATTAAATAAATCACATTCACATTTCCAAACAATTCATTCAAAGCATTGGCAAAAACCACCTGAAGTAGGCTTATCTGGTAAGGATAACTTTCCCCTTTGCACCCCATAATATTTTGTTAATAACACCACTCTGGCACTTAAGTTTCTTATAATATAATATCTTTATAATGGAGAAAATAACATCTGTGTCACAGACAGCATGACTGCTTCCTTTAATAAAGAATGTGTCTGACACTCATCAGGGCTTAATAAATGACAGGTGTCTTTATTATGATGCTGTTCCTTCTTACTATGCTGTTATCATTATTATTATTTATCATATCAACCCCTGCTCTCTTGGAACTTGAAAGCAGAAAACGAGACTGTGGTTTTCATTTTTGCATTCCATGCAACCCAGCACAGCACCGTTCTCAGGCATTTGATGACTTAATGTTAACTGAAACTTTCTAGGGTTACCATATGGACTAAATTTTTTGTGCCTGAAAGAGAAAATTGGTCATCAGACTTGTAGAAGGAACTTGCTCCTCCTGAAAGTAGCTGCAATTGCTTTAAACTATAACTTCCCTATAATGGTTGTTCTCTGTGAGGTTCTGGGAGATAGTTCAGAAATGAGCTGAATGTGAAAAAGTCTGACTAGGTCCCAATCGATATGAAAATAACACTAAAAGACCTTAGCAGATAGCATATGTTAACCTTCTGTGCATTAGGGACAGTTCTATGTCCTTGATACATGTTAGATTTTACTCTTAAAAACTTACAAGTGCATATTTTTTTTTTCATGTTTTACAGGTAAGGAAACTGAGGTCATTTAGAGAGATTATAATTTTGGCCCAAATCACATCAATAGTAAATGCTATGGGAGTGTGACCCCAGATCTGTAAGACTCCCAAGTTTGAACCCTTAACCACTGAAACATACAATTTTAGTAACACTCTGAGTTCACAATCCATTTAGAAGCCACAAACTTACCTCCAGCAGTAAGTGCTATGACTTCTTTCCAACATCTTCCCACACAGAATAAACTGATTCGTTTCCCTCCCTTTTCCTCAACTCTCCTACCGGAGTTACCTGAGAATCTAGTTACTGGCATCTTCCTTAATGAACTTTGTAGGTTACATTCTCGAAAGCAGTGTGAAAGAGCCATGCCCTGAGAAGAGCAACAAATTTGTAAGAGCCAACCTGCTGACCGGGAAGCCTGAGCAGAAGGGGGCATGTGCAAACAGAGTTTACATAGGTGGAAGAATAGAATATCCAGGAAGCAACTGCAGTCAGAGACAGCAGCCCTCAGTACTACTTCACTGCAGCAAGGCCTTTCAAACACCCTCATTCTGCGCCCTTCAAACTATACCTGCAAGAACTCCACAGGACAAAACCATCAGATATTTGAAAAGAAGATGCCTGTTGGCCAGGCATGAAATGCACAGTTCTGCAGAAAAACAAACAAACAAACAAACAAAACAAAAAACAAAAAACTAGGGGGGCTTGGAGCACAGACCCTATTCTCTAAAAGCGCTCCCCAGGAAATACCTATTGGATGAATGAATGAATGAATGAATGAATGGTGGGCCCTATATTAGAGAGTTGTGGGGAAGACTGATGACCCTGAACCAGGCTGACATTAACCATCATCACCACAGTGCCAAAATCTCTGTTCCGTTTACATCTCTCGCATTAAACAGGGAAATGTGAGCAGTATGCCTCAGGTTGGGATCCACTGCACCTCCCTCTTGACTTCATCATTTTGAAACCTGAAGCTGCTGAAGTCTGTCAGAGGAGCGCCAATTAGGTCCATCTAATTTCCCAAATATACGTATATTTGTTATGTGTTTTTCATTGACATACAAGTTCTAAACTAAACTGTAAACGAAAATGTTATAATTTCTAAGAATGAAAATAATATATGGCAATGCCAAATACAGAGTAATGGGCTTTGGTAAACAAATTCTCCAGCAAAAAACCTAAGGAGAAAAAAAGGACACTCACAAAACCTACCCATCTAAAAGTTCCCACAAAGCCACATGGTACTAAACAGTAAAAAGCTACTTTGGTCATCTCCATTTCTTCCTAGTAACAGACCTTGCCCTGTGATTACCTCCTTGGCTTATCGGTTAATCTGGTCGTACCCACAGCCAGCCTCTGGCCATAATAAGCTCTCAATGATATACTACCTTGCTTGCAAAACTTTGAAGAAAACGTTTCAAAATGACAAGGAAGAGTATTATCAAGATGTCTGAAGTGCCAACCAAATTTTATAACTATCAGCCAGCATCCTAAAAATCATTTTTGGCGAAAAGTCATGAATGATATTCACAGCCCAGAAGTGAGAAAAGGCTTCTGTCCATGCTTAAGGAGGCGATGAGAAAATGAACACATCTACATGAAGCCTTCACATGCATTCTCCCTGCAGATGATAAAAAGCAACACTGCCACTTATCCACCTGAGATATCCTCAGTTCTCAAAATAATGGGTGAAAATGATCAAAACCTTAATTGTCTTCATATGGCTCAGACAAGGTACATAAACTCATTTTTTTATGCTCCCAGCACAGAAAATTGCTTCATTTCTAGAGTAAATATATACTAGAAACTTGCGGATATCTCAAGAATGCCTTGTAGCTAAAGAAAGTAACATCACTGCCTACTCATTTGGCTTAATTTGCTAGTCTCTCAGCAACTTCATGCTTACGCTTCCAACCCCTTTTAGATCCTAGGATGAGGCAACAGTCCAGAACCCTGGAAAGTCGCCGTCTCCAGCAGCCAGCAGTTTACTGAGCCACCATGGTCCCAGGATGGACTTTCTTCCCAGGATGCCTTCCTGGGAATGTGCATGTCCCATGCATTCCACTTATCTTCTCTAAGCTACATTCCAGTAACTAAGCTTCATAAGCTTCTTCTGAATTGTTTATTCTGTGTTCTAAAGCTCCATCCGCTGTTGAGATGATTTGCAAGATTCCTTTTCTTTTTTGTTAAGCAGGATTGGTGAGTATTACCGGGCCTTTAGGTGGAATCACTGCTATTTAAAATTCCTGCTGCCGAGATTAAAGGAGATAAAGCCTGTGAAAGCCTTTTGTAAACTGTAAAGTCCTGCTCATATGTAGTGTGCTGTTATAATATTAGCCATAATAGCAATAACCCCAATCCAGTTGTAACACAGGCTTTAAAATGATAATAAGCATTTGGGTCTTGTCTTTGCTGCATTCCCAACGGGGGCCTACACTGGTGCCCAGCAAGGGGAAGCCTCTCGAAGAAAGTTTTGTTTGGATGCATAAACGAATGACTCTAAAACATCACATACTTGTCCAAATTAATGTCCACAGGCAAAACGAAGCTAGGCATGACAATTTAGATAATGAAAATACTTGGCAAAAATACTGTGGTGCTGAAAAGAAATACTGCAGAAAAAGTTCTTCTAAAGATAATTCCTTCAGTAATGAAATCTGGCCCTTTGCAATCAGTATTGGGGAGGGCAGGGCGTGGTGGTACAGGTTGGGGCAGGTATTTCCATTAGTCCTGAAAATCTGCCCTAGTTCAGGATAGCTTACAGGAGGAGGCTGCCATCCCAGAAAAAGCCTAGGGTAATGAGTATGAGGGGGTTAAAAGGAAAAAACAAAACAGAACAAAACACAAAAGGAGCAAAGTCTATCCCAGCAATGGGCTTATTTTCAGGCTCTTTCCAGGGGTGGAAATGACCGAATTCTCTGTGGGAGAATTTTAGAAGCATTTTAGAAAATGCTTTTAGATGCATCTGTGCTAATCACTCTGGTCATTGAAGGGTTGATCTATTTAAGGACCTGTATGCAGGAAAGGGTGTGGGAAAGAGGTGGAGGATGAAAATAGAAAGGAAGATGGTAGTGTCCAGGAACTGGGGGCTCATTTATCTTACTCAACTGAAGCCTTGAAAATAAGAAGGGAAACTCTGGAGTAGCAGCTGATTACTCAGGAAAGCAAAGGCTGGCACCGAATTTAACCCCAGAAGATGAGGATATCCTAACACCCTTTTTATCTAAGGGGCCGGGTGGGGTCTAGAGAAGAGAAGGAAGAGAGCCTGCTACCTGGGCGGTCTGCAGGGCTCCAGCGGTAGGGAGGGCCTCTGCATCAGCGGCTGCTAAGCTCCAGAAAATATCGTATTTCTGCCCATCAATCAGCATTAAGCTGCTTTGGGGGCTGAGCTTTCGGCACTGGTAGTTGCCAGTAGCAACAGGGCACACACTCCTCACTCCTGGCGAGCTGGGGCGGCAGCAGCAAGGGAGGGGGCGGTCAAGGCTAGAGGCTGTGAGCTTGGCAGACAGGGTCGGGAATCCACTGGTGATGGGGGAGGGGGACGGGTACCAGGTAGAGGCGGGCGTGCCCTGCAGGGGCCAGCCCAGGTAGCGGACCAAGCCACTGGCCTGTGTGGGTGGGAAGTTTTGGGGTTTCTGGTGGCACAGCAATGCCCTTGCCAACCTCAGCAGCCTGCCGTCCAGCCTGGAAATGTCTCACTCTGCTGGCATCTGTACAAGAGAGTCAAGGCCGAGAGGGCAGAAGCCAAGCTGGTACTGCTCGTGGGTGGGTTGGGGTTCTAAAGATCCACCCCCTCACCCGCCACCCCTCCACCCTTCAGAAGTCTCTGGAGAATTCCAACGTGGAATTATGTCTGCACGTGTGAGTGTTTTCGTTTGCACTTCCAGCACAAAAGCGAGGCCCCACAGGTGGAAAGGAGGTTGTGCGTGCGTGTGTGTGTGTGTGTGGTGCTCGGACTGCGTGTGAACCGTGAGATGGCTGAGGCACACGCACGCGGCTCCCACCCGCTGTCCCGCCTAGGGCGTCAGGGGTGTCTGGTCTCAGGCACTTGGGGAAGAGAGCCAGAACCGCGCGCCACCTCCCCGAACTTCTCCCCCTGCCGTCGGGATCCGGTAAGGTGGGAACGAAGGGCAACGGAGAGGGAGGTGGAGGGCAGAGGTAGACCCATGAGAGCACAGGAGCGGGCACGGATGCAGGGAGCCCTTGGGCACCAATAGGAAGGACGGAGCTGAAAGGCCAGTGGACAGGCCCGGGCTTCGGGCGCAGGGGGCGCGCCTGCGAGGGGCGAGGGCTAGCGTCTCCTTACCTGGCCTGTGCTGGAGCATTTTGCAGCGGGGCGGGGGCGGGGTGGGTGCCACCCTCCCTGGGGGCCGACCCTGCAGTGCTGTCACTTCGGGGGGCAGCCAGGCGTTGGCCGCAGAACCCGGAGTTGACAAACTTGCCAGGTCCGGAGCGCGCAGAGGTGGCCCGGGCCACGCACGCCGCACAGCCCACGGCAGCCGGGACACCGCGCGCTCCCAGGAGCTCTTCCGCTTTGTTGTGTTCCACTGGTCTCCCCGCGCCTGCCTCTGGGTGTCTCCGCGCCCTCCCAGCAATGGGACGTTTCGCCCGCGTTCCGGGAGGCCCCTCGGGTCTGCGTGCCACTTTCCTCCCTGAGGCGCGTTAAAGAGCTGCCCTGGAGCGCCTGGCGGGGCTGCGCAGTGCGCTCCTACCGGGCGGCTCCGGCCCGCAGATTCCCGCCCCCCACCTTCTCCCCCTCCCCGCCCCTCCGCGGCACCCCCATCAGAAGCTGCTTAGGATCGGGCTGTCAAATCCAGCCCATCTGCTGCAATCATAATCAGTCTCAACCGAACGGTTCTGACAAATCTCCGCCTGGAGCCGGAGTTGGGGAAGCCGGTGGGCGAGGGGCGGGGAGGGGAGGAGGAGGCCACAGGGGCGAGGGGGCGACAGGGGCTGAGCTCTGGGAGAGAGGGTCCTAGAGGCTTCCATTGTCTGTCCCAAACAGAGGAACTGAAATGGGAAATGGGGATCCCCAAAGCGAAATACTGTTTTCCTTTCCCAGTTCCTAGTAAGAAAAATCAATCCACCCTGGCAGGCCCTGGCATACCCCACCCCCATCCCAAGCCACTGCCTGCTGTGTCTGGGTGGAACGAATTTCTGCTAATGAACTACACAAACAGGTCCTGTAATCTTATCAGGCTGACCCACAGACTGGCAGAGATACCCAAAGTATTGTAATTGGCAGGTAAGAGCTAGAACTAACAGCCAATTGTCTGGAGTCAGAAGTTGATTCTCAAGTACATTTGGAAATAAAGCTTACAGAGGGAGAACCGGCCTGTCAGTGGCAAAGAAGCACAGCCCTTCCAGTCGTGTTGGCATTTTGGGAGATAAAAGGAACATTTGTTCTGGACAAGAAAATACTGAACTTAGCCCCAAGTTAGAGCTTAAAGAATTTTCATAATTTTTTTCCCATTTTCTCGTGAAAATGCTTTTTAAAGAAAATCTATTTTAACAGAAAGTGATAACTTCGAAAAATGATTTTTCCAAACTAGTTTCTTCTACAGATGAAATAAGGTGCTATACTTTGAACTATTTTAATGTGCCACTTCAGTATAACCACACATAGATCTACTGCTTATACCCTTACAAAGAAATAAGGCAAAAGTTTTTAAAAATCAGTGAAAATAACAGTGGTCCTACATATACATAAACAATTCTTAAAGCATCAAGAATACAACCAGCAGGATTGTGTATGGTTTTGTACATTCTTCTCAAGTGCTAGAAAATGTTCAGTTGCCCTGAAGGACGGTAGTTGTTGGGGAGAATAATTGGTTGGATAAACACATCACCAGTTGAAAAGCTGAAGGGGAAAATTTTAACCCATTTATTCGGATAGGTATAAGAGCCATGCAAAAATAAGTATACTGTGAAAATTTAACACAGTTTGAAATTGGTGCTCAAAAGCATTCTTTTGCTTTGTGCTGTCGGTGAGAAATGTGGGCATGCCACATTAAGTGCCCACTTGTCTAGGCAGATACTGTGTCTTCTACTTTTCTTATAGCCCAGTGGTGCTTACAATAGCAATATGTAGCTATGGGCTGATGGTTTGGAATTTTGATTTACAGGTCAGGATTAAAATCATATATATCACTGTGACTTGCTTGATAGGTGAGGGGAAAAGAGGCTCAAGTGTTACTTTTCCCAGTATGTAAATAATCTGAAGTCAAGTGCAGCTTCTGATCAGATTTTAAGACATTTTTATCAATATTTAAACATCTGAAGTTTTTCATTGTCAATTTGTTTAATGTGTTATTAATATTAAGACTTTTAATTAAAAGATTCATCAACATGGTGCCAAGAAATAAGGATTTCTGAAGAAGTCCTCTCCATCAGAATCAACTTTCATGCTGGTGACTAAAGAACAGTGTCCAGGAAACTGCTGTTGCCCAGGGGAGAAAAGAGCTAAGCTGAGAGATGCCAGGCTGCAGGCACCATCGTGGGTTCTGCTATGTCCTTCTCTCAGGTTGGTCGTTTCAATTGCATCAGGGCCAAGCAATTGGCCATAGGCATAATGGGTGGTCCCAACCTCCAATTCATCAAGTCCTTTGTTCTAACTTCAAAATATATCCTGTCTAGTTCTTTCAATTACTTATATGAGTGAAAAAAAATCACACAAATATTTTTGACTTTATGGAACTTACATTCTGGAGGGGAAGAACGACATTCGGAAAGAATACATAAGGAAATCGTATTCTCTGTTATAAGGTAATCAGTGCTATGGAGACAAAGCAAGGAAGTCTGAGCAGTATCCAAGTTTAAACAGAGAGCTCAGTGAAGGTCTCACTGAGAATCTAAGTGTAAGTGCATGATTAAAAGAGGTGAGGGAGTAGGGAAGCCATGCAGGTGTCAGAGATAAGATGTTGGTACAGTGGCCCTTAGGATTGAGCCCAGTGAAGACACTGCAGGGGGGTAGTAGGGATGGAACAGGGCGAGTACAGAGGGTTAATGGAGATGGTCTGAAAGGACAGATCACTGTGTGAGACCTAATGGGCCAATTTAAGGACTGGCTTCTACCCTAAGGGATATGGAAGGACAGGGACACAGAGGGTTTTGAGGAGAGAAGTTTCACGATCTGACTTTTGTTTTAATGGACCATTCTGACTACTATATTGTAAATTACAGGTGGAAAAGGAGGGAGGACATGGGAAAACCTGTTATTAGGCTACTCTTAGACTCAACGTGAGAGAGGATAGACAGGGCCATGGCAAGATGGATAATGAGAACTGGTGGCAATTTAGGATTGTTTTGAATTTAGAGCCAATAATATCTGCTCAGGACAGGGGATTGGGGGAAAAAAAGAAACAAAAGTAAAGAATAACTCCAAATGTTTTGCCTTAGCAACCAAAAAACATAGAGTTGTTATTAACTGAAATGGGGAAGCCTATGGGAGGAGCAAATTTTGGTGGAAGGAACAGGGATTCAGTTTTGGATTTGTTAAGACTGGGATACTTATGAAATTAAACTTTAAATATAATTAAAGATCTTAGAATAGTTCCTAGACTTTGGTAAAGGCCATATGTTTGTAGCGGTGGACCTTGTGTTAGTGAAGTTTGTATTGGGTGTCACAGTTATTATTGATGTTTACCAACCAAAAGGAGATATTGATTTAAGTATCTGAATAAACATTCAAGGACTGTGTTCAGGGGACAATTCTTTAGATGGAGATGTGAATTTGTAAGCTATGTAATATATACATAGTTAAATCCATCACATCAAGTAGGCCATTAAGGCTGTGAGTATAGTTAGAAAAGAGAAGACATTTGAGAATGGAATCCTGAGTCATTCCAACTTTAAAAAGCCAAGAAGATGAAGACCAATGAGTAGAAGAGACCATCCTAAGGGGCAGCTTGGGAGAGAAAGTAAACTAGGAGTGTGGGCTTCTCTAGAAACCTAGTAAAGAAGATATTTCAGTAAGGAGGGAGTCATCTGTGAGCCACAGTCTCCCAATATGATTGGCATTGCAGAAAACTCAAAGAAAGGGGCACATGGGTGGCTCAACTGACTCATGATTTCAGCTCAGGTCATGTTCTCACAGTTGGTGAGTTGGAGCCCCTGCATCTTACTCTGTGCTGATAGCATTGAGCCTGCTTGGGATTCTTTCCCTCTCTCTTTCTGCTCCTCCCTGGCTTGCACTCTTTCTCTCTCTCAAAAATAAATAAACACTTAAAAAAAGAAAAAAAAGAAAGAAAGAAAACCTAGGGGCGACTGGGTGCCTCAGTTGGTTAAGCGTCCAACTTCAGCTCAGGTCATGATCTCGCCTGAGTTCGAGCCCCGTGTCGGGCTCTGTGCTGACAGCTCAGAGCCTGGAACCTGTTTCAGATTCTGTGTCTCCCTCTCTCTCTGACCCTCCCCTGTTCATGCCCTGTCTGTCTCAAAAATAAATAAATAGAAGTTAAAAAAAATTAAAAAAAAAAAGAAAACCCAAAGGAAAATAGAAGAAAACTATGAGAATATTCATCAAGGTTATTGGATAACTTGTCTAATGTCTGCTTATAATACTACATCCAAGGTATCCTAGCACCCAGGCAAAGATGAGGTGCATGAAAAATATTCAGTGTATGCTGGATTAAGTAATGAATCAACCAAAGGACTAAATGCCTTATGCTGCAAAGTATGTCTCAAATTATGGCCCGAGGATGATTTTGGAGAGGTCTTCTGTTCTCTAAGTCAAGAAATATTGATGTAGGACAAGGTTTATAAAAGGGAATAGATTGGGAAACATGATGTGTTTCCCATTTATTAAGCAATGTCAATAGACAAAGACTTCTAGCCCAAAAGTCTCATATCAAATATTTTCTCCAACCATATTTGATAAAATTTAAGTTATTAACAAAGAAATAACTCACATACATACAGAAGTGAAAAAATACACTTCTGTAAGTAACCTTACAACTTGAGACAACAACCCACTTCAAATAAGCAAAAGATTCAGAAATATACTTTAGCAAAAAACATATATATATAAATAATAATTTTTAATAAATAATTTTAATAAATAATTGCATGAAAAGTTGCTCATCATTATTAGTCACTGGATAAAAGCAACTTAAAATCACAAAGGAAAAGAGATATGCACCCCTAGATTTAGTGCAGCATTATTTACACGAAAAGATATGGAAGCAAGTCAAGTGCCCAAGTTGTCAACTGTCAAGGGTCAACTGTATCTATAAAAGGTAACAACATACATGAATCTCTTCATGGCATTATGCCAAGTGAAAGAGTATCATACGTTCTGACTGGCTTCTGCTTTATTCTGTTTGATTCTAAAACACTCTAGAGACAAAAAGCAGATCCATTTTTGCCTGAGGCTGGGGATAGAGATGGGACAGACTACAAAGATGCACAAGGCAAGTATGTAGTCAGAAATATTCTATATCATGATTGTGGGGGTGTTTACAAAACTGTCAAACTCATCAAGTTATATACTTAAAAACCGGTGATTTTTATTGTATAAGTTATAAGTTATAACTTAATAAAAAGATTTTTTAAAAAATTTTGTTTTTAAGTTATCTCTACACCCAATGTGGAGCTTGAACTTGCAATCTTGAGATCGTTACATGCTACACTGAGTGAGCCAGCCACGTGCCTCCTTAATAGAAAAAAAATATTTTAAAGAATCAAGAATTTAAAGTGAGTACGGTTTGCTTGTTTGTTTGTTTTTGTTTTCTTTTTGTTTTTGCTTTATTTTAGTAGGGGAATTTTAGTGCTTTCCCATTTGAGAAGAGGAAGCTTACTTCAGAAATAACACCAGTTCACAATCCCCAATGAAATAACTGATTCAAGTAAGGATCATCAATAGATACTGAAAGATGGTAAAGAACAGGAAACTGAATATTCATATTTTAACAAATATCACTCCCTAATGTTTGCTAATTGCTAAGGGAAGAATTTATATTATACAAGGGAGAGATCACCTGCCATGGTCCTCCTTGTATGATGCCATATGAGAGTGTAAAACATTGCTTACGGAGTTTTTATTGCAAAGAAACATGTTCAACCTGAATCCAAGCAAGTCTTTTGACATAATTTTTAGCTTACATGAAATATGCAACCTAGAGAATTAGATAAATGACACCATAAGGAAACAATGAGGCATATGCAGGATAAAGGATGCTCCTGACTTTTCAAAAAGCCAGTGTCTATGAACAGAACAAAGTAGGAAGACTAAAATAGATTAAGCAAGGTAGGGCATAACTAAGTGAAAGTAATGCGATTGGTCTTTCTCCAAAATGAACAGCTATGAAGACATTGTGGGAACAACTAGACAAATGTAAGTCAGGCTGGTATTAGATAAGAGAAGTTTCATCAGTTTTGCTAAGGGTAAACATGATATTGTAGTTAAAAAAAATTTTTAATGTTTATTTATTTTTGAGACAGAGAGAGACAGAGCATGAACGGGGGAGGGTCAGAGAGAGGGAGACACAGAATCTGAAACAGGTTCCAGGCTCTGAGCTGTCAGCACAGAGCCTGAAGTGGGGCTCAAACTCACAGACTGCGAGATCATGACCCGATCCAGTCGGCTACTTAACCAACTGAGCCACCCAGGTGCCCCATATATTGTAGTTAAAAAAGAAGTGGTCTTTATTGTAAAAAGACACATGCTATAGTATTTAGGTTGAAGTATCATGGTGTTTACCACTCACTTTGGAAAAAAAATATACATGAAACAAAAATGTTAAAATGTGTTGATGCTAATTTGTGCGTAGATGAGTGTTTTATTCCCCTGGACTTTTAACTTTTCTATATATTTATTTTTTTTTCTTAATAAAAAATGAAAAACTACAAACTTCTAACAATTATAAATAGATCAATAATTAATGTAAATGGGTCACTAATTAAGTATAAATAAATCAGAAAAATTAGAGATTAGTATCTTAAACTGACTGTATATCAACACTTTGAGAGTGGAAGGAACCAAAGCAGTACATCATGAGAAATACTTTAGTGCATATTCTAGAAATGAAAAAAAAATGGTAAATGAATGTGCACAGCATCTAACCCAAAAGGATAGGAAAAGAATAACAATAAGTACGTGGAATAGAGGAAATAAAGGTAAAATCAAAGTCTAATAAAACAGAACACAAAGTATTAGTACAAGATCAATAGAACAATATTTGCCTAGACCAATGAAAACCAAAGACAACATAAATCAATAAGATTAGGAGAAAAAAGGGCTACACAACTGAGAATACAAGAGAGATTTAAAATAATAGAACTACTTCACCATGAGCAACCTTAAGGCAATAAATTTGAAAACACAGGTAAGATGATCAACACCTAAAACTTAAAAATAGGACACTTAATAAAACTCACTCAAGAATCAAAAGAATCTTGAACAATTTCATAGATAAACTCAGTGGTTGAAAAAAACAAATTCCTTGGGTATAATCAATAGGCCCATATTTCTTTATCAAGATATAATTCACGAATCATAAAATTCACCCAGTTAAAGTGCACAATTCATTCATTTTTGGCACATGCAAACTGTGCAACCACCATCACTTCCATCACTTAAGTTTGGAAGATTTTCATCACCCAGTAAAGAAACCCACACTACCTAGTAGCCATCACTCTTTGCTCTCCAGCCAGAGGTAACCAAAAATCCATTTTGTTTCTCAACCAAATTTGCCCATTCTAGACTTTTCATATAAAGGCAGTCATACAATATATGACCTTTCGTGTTTGGTTTCTTTCACTTAAGCATAATATTGTCAAGATTTGTCCACGTTGTACCATTTATCTATACTCATTCCTTCTCTTCTTATTGCCAAATAATATTCCCTTGTATGCATATACCACACTGTACTTATCCATTCATCAGTTAATGGACATTTTGGTTGTTTTTTTGTTGTTGTTGTTTCTACTCTGTGGCTATTGTAAGTAAGTCTGCTGAAAACCTTCATATGCCAACTTTTGTGTGGACATGTTCTCATATCTCCTGTGCATATATCGAGGCACACAATGTCTGGGTCCTATGATAACTATGTTTAACAATTTGAGCAACTGCTAAACTGTTCCAGAGGAGCTATCCCATGTTTGATTCCCATCAGCTGTGTATGAGGGTTCCAATCCCTCCATATTTTCTCCATTTTTTAGTATTTATTATTGATTATAGCCATCCTAGTGGGTATTGAGTGGTAGCCTTCTTTGTGATTTTGATTTGCATTTTCCTAATGGTTAATATTGTTCTGTATCTTTTTATCAGTTTATTGATCATTTGTTTATCATCTCAGGAGAAATGTCTTTTCAATTCCTATGCCCATTTTTAAATTGAATTATTTGTGTTTTTTGTTGTTGTTGTTATTGTTAAATTGTAGGCCCAGCTTTTTTTTAAAGCAATTTTTACAAAACTTGGAAACAATACAAAACCTCTAATATCCCTATCTAACAGAGAGAGCTATAGGAAGTAGGAAAAGCATGCAGGAGGAGAAAGAGAAAGGCCAGGGGCAGGGAGAGAAGAGGAGGAGAGACTTTTATGAGTCTTGATACTTGATACTAAATACTTGATGCCTTCATACTAAAAGTAAACATAGATCATACAGGGAAAAAATTAGTAAATCTGAAAAATCCTAAATAAAACAGGATATATCAATAGAAAAATAATAGCAATAATGGTAATAATAGTATAATATGACCAAATAAGGTGTAACCTGTAACGCAAAGGTGATTTGGTCCAAGAAAACCCTATTAATTTCTAAATATACACATATTTTAGAAGATTAAAAAAGAGATCATTTCAATAGTTGCTGATTTTTTTTATTATTTTTTAATAGTTGCTGAAAATTTTAATAGCATTCAACATTTACTCATGATTTATAAACAAAAATCTTTCACAAGCTAGAAATAGATGAGAACTCCCTTATGTTGATAAAAGGTGCTTCCAAAAAATCTATAGCATGCATGATACTAAATAGTGAAATTTAAGCACATTTCCTTTAAGTTTTTGTTCTAGACAATAATGCCCATCACCACTTCTGTTCAACGTTTTCAAGGTCTTAGAGCAATGACATAAAGAAACAAAAGATATGGGGCGCCTGGGTGGCGCAGTCGGTTAGGCGTCCGACTTCAGCCAGGTCACGATCTCGCGGTCCGTGAGTTTGAGCCCCGCGTCCGGCTCTGGGCTGATGGCTCGGAGCCTGGAGCCTGTTTCCGATTCTGTGTCTCCCTCTCTCTCTGCCCCTCCCCCGTTCATGCTCTGTCTCTCTCTGTCCCAAAAATAAATTAAAAAACGTTGAAAAAAAAAAAATTAAAAAAAAAAAAAAAAAGAAACAAAAGATATAAGAATGAGAAAATAGGGGCACCTGAGTGGCTCATTCAGTTGAGCATCTAAGTTTTGATTTTGGCTCAGGTCATGATCTCAGAGTTATGGGATCAAGCCCCATGTCAGTCTCTGTGCTAAGTGTGGAGCCTGCTTAAGATTCTCTCCCTCTCTTCCTCTGACCCTCCCCTGCTTGCTCTCTTTCTCTCTCTCTAAAATTTAAAAAATTAAAAAAAGAATGAGAAAGTAATGAACAAAACTACCATTATTTATAGCCAATATTATCTCCATAGTAAACTGAAGAGAAACTAGAGGCAAATCATTAGGTACATGAAAATAGTAGTGTGTTTACTAGATAAAAGAACAACATATGAAAATATATAGTGTCTCTAGGAAAGGTGACAAAATATGAAAAACAACATTTTTAGAAGATATCTTCTAAAATAGTAAAAGAAAGCATATAGGAATGAATACCAAGATGTTAAAAATCTTTATATTAAGTACTTTGTTGAAGGGCATAAAAGCAGAACTAAGCAATTAGGAAAACAGAGTGGCAGATTGAAAGATGCAATCTCCTGACTTAATCCTTAAATGTGAAATATTATCAGTCAAAATCCCAGCAAGTTTATACACTGAACTTTACCAGCTGATCTTCAAATTCTTATAAAAAAGTAGGTGGCCAAAAATAACCAGCTAATCTTTTGGAAGAGTTACTGCACAAACATCCAAAAAAGGTCAGTCCCCTCCTTTGTGGGTAGAGAAGTGAGTGAGATAAATACATCAATGAAAACAAAGAGAATCTAGAAACAGAACCACATACATGGGATCAAGGTATAAGACAAATGTGTCTATTAGTTAGAGGGGAAAGGCCTGGCAATTGAAACAATGGCATCAGGTCGACTTTCTATCTAAATAAAAAAGACAAAATTAGAATGCTACCTCAGACCATTCACGAAAGAATAAACTCAGATGAAAAACTAAATGTGTGAAAGAGAAAACCAAAGTTGGAAGACTGACACTACCCAATTTTAAGAGTTATTATAAAGCTACAGTAATCAAGACAGTGTGGTATTTGTGAAAGAACAGACAGAAAGATCAATGGGACATAATGGACCAGAAATAGACCTCCATACAGTCAACTTATTTTTGACCAGAGCAAAGGCAAGACAATGGGGCAGACATAGTCTCTTCAACAAACGGTGTTAGAACAACAGGATATTAATCATTCAATTAATCTAGAAACAGACTTTACACCCTTCACAAGAATTAACTGAAATGGATCACAGGGCTAAATTTAAAATACTAAACTATTAAACTCTTAGCTGATAACCTAGGGGAAAACCTGGATGACCTTCAGTACAGTGATACTTTTTAGATACAACACCAAAGATATAATTTATCAAAGAAATAATTGAAAATATGGACCTTATTACAATTAAAAACTTCTTCTCTGTGAAATATAATATCAAGAAAATGAGAAGACAAGTCACAGATTTGGAGAAAATATTTGTGAAAGATACATCCGATAAAAGACTTACCTAAAATATACAAACCATTAAAACTCAACAATAAGAAAACAATGCCATTTAAAAAAGGGCCAAAGACCTTAAAAGATACTTTACCAAAAAAGATACACAGATGGTAAATAATCATAAGAAAAGATGCTCCACACCATGTCATCGAGGGAATGTGAATTAAAACAATAATGAGATACCACTTTATACCTGCTAAAATGGCCCAAATCCAGTGACAGCACCCCCTGGGGGCAAGGATGTGGAGCAACAGGAACTCTCATAGGTTGTTGGTGGGAATATAAAATAATGGAGCCAATTTGGAAAATAGTTGGATAGTTTCTTACAAAACCAAACATACTCTTACCATATGATCCAGTAATTGTGTTCTTTGGTATTTACCTAGAAGAGCTGAAAACTTAGGTCCACATAAAAACCTACACATGGATGCTGACAGCATCTTTATGCATAGCTGCCAAAACTTGGGAGCAACCAAGATGTCCTTTAGCAGATGAATGGATAAACTATAGTACATCCAGACAAGGACTATTACTCACCACTGAAAAAAAAACAATGAACTATCAAGCCATGAATAGCATGGGGATACCTTAAATGTATATTACTAACTGGAAGAGCCCAATGTGAGAAGAATATATGCTATATAATTCCAACCATATTACGTTATGGAAAAACCAAAACTATGGAAACAATTTAAAAATAAAGTCAGTGGCTCCTAGGAGTGAGGTGAGGGGGAGAGATGAATAGGCAGAGAGATGAACAGGAGGAATCTGATGGAAGTGAAAATACCCTGCATAATATTATAATGATGGATATGCCATTATCATTTGCCTGAACCCACAGAATGAACACCACCAAGAGTGAACCAAAGGTAAACTATGGCCTTGGGTTGATTATGACATGTCAATATAGGTTCACTGTTGGTAAAAATGTACCACTCTGGGGATTAATGTGGATAATGGGGGAGATTGTGCATGTATTGATACAGAGGGAATATGGGAAATCTCCATACATTCCCCTCAGTTTCACTGGAAACCTAAATCTGCTATTTAAAAACTAAAGTCTAAAAAAAAAAAACAAAACCAAAAAACAAACAACAACAACAAAAACCTCTTAATATAAAAAGCCAATCTATAAAACTTTTTGAAGCATGCTCTGGATTAAGACTTTCTACTTCAGGTTGGGAAGTAAAATGAAGTACATTGAATCTCTGTGGGGAAAAAAAAACCATTACCGTGAAGAAAAAGAAGTCAAGGCACAGTTTAGAAGAATCTTTTTTGAAAAATATATATCCTAATATGAATCCTATCCCAACTTTTAAGCTAATCTCAAAGGAAAGAGAGAATTCAAACTGAACTTTCAACTTTTCTAAAAAAATAATGATAAAACCACTGGATGCATTTAAAGCAGTGATCACAGAAAAATTAACAGCACAGTTAACAATAAAAATTTGAAGATATAAATAAATTCTCAGCTCAAAAGGCCAAAAAGGGAAACTTAATCAGTGAAAGCACAGGAAGGAGACAAGGATAAGAGCAACATGTACTGAAGTAGAGAACAGAAAAGCAATAAATACAGTTAAGAACTCAAAATCCGTCTTGTTTCTTTTAAACAGATCACTACATAACTTAATCCAAAGCTGTCAAGGCAAAAAGAAAGCACAAATATGCAAGATAAGATATGACTATAGGAAATAACCACTGAAATAGAAAGAAAAATTAAGAGGGGACTAAACAGATCTCATCTCTATGCAACTAAATTTGCAAATACACATAAAATGGAATAAGTCTTCGGAAAAGATTTTACTGAAGTTGGTTCTATTCAGGATAGAAAACTTAATCAGACCAACTTTTTTAAAAAAGCAATAGAGAAAGCAATTAACTCTCAAGATTAGACCACTCCAAGATTCCATATTGTTTTTCCAGAACATGAAAAATGAAGGAAAACCTGGTAATTATTTTTATAAGGCAAGTATATCATTAACAGTTACTATGGACTGAATGCTTTTATTCACAATAAATTCCTATGCAGAGAGCTTACCTCCCAATATAACAGTATTAGGAGGTGGGGCCTTCGGGAGGTGGTCAGGATTAGATAAGACTGTGAGCATGAGCCCTCACTAATGGATTACTGCTCTCATAAGAACCATGAGACAGCCTACTTCCTCCCTCAGCTCTCCACTGTGCAAGGATACCAGGAGGATGAGGACACAAGAAGTCAGTGGTCTACAACACAGAAGAGGGCCTTCACAAGAAATCAACCATGCCGGCATGCTGATTGCAGACATTCAGCCTCCATAACTGTGAGAAATGAATTTCTTTTTTTGATGAACTAGCGAGTTTATGGTATTTTGCTGTAGCAGCCAAAACTAAGAAAACAATTTAATCTGATTAAAGACAGTTAAAAAGTATGATAGCCCAATGTCACTATATATCAATGCAAAAAATGCTAAATAAATACAAGCAAAATGATGCAAGACTACATTAAAAAATATACCATGACCAAAAGCCACTTGCATCTGGCTCAATATTAATATACCACATCACTAAATCTAATGAGAATAACCGCATGAGTCTCTGCACAGATATTTTTAAAGCCTTTGACAAAATTTAACTCCTTCCCTGATAACAACCCAAAAATATAGGATTCTATGTATATTTTCTTCACATAACACACATACACACACACACACACACACACACACACACATATGCCCTCAATGTTCACACCAGTATCTTAGAGAAATACTTGAGGCATTTCTAGTAAAATCATGAACAAGGCAAGGCTGCCCACTGTCCCTACTACTATTCAACATTTTAGTGTCATCAATGCAGTCATACAACATAAATCAAATGGGAGCTAAGAATTAGAAAAAAATAAATGCAAACTATATTTTCAGATGACATGATAGTATGCCTGAAAAAATAATGCCAATCAATGATAAAATTAAATCCAAACAATAAAAATTCAGGTTCAATAAAATTAATATACATAAATCAATCACCATCTTATATACTGTTGGGGGGTATATTGTTCTAGAAAACCTCATTTACATTAGCAACCAAGACAATAAAATATTGAGGGAAAATCATAAGAAGAAATGTATAAAACCTGCATGAGGAAAGCTTTAAAATGCCACGAATCATGAAAGCAGACTTGAAAAAATAGAAGACCTTCACTCTGCTATGATACAATGACTCAGTATTATAAAAATGTCACTTCTCTCTAATTGAATTTATAAAATTAACATAATTCCAATAAAAATACCAACAAGATTTTTTTGGAGCTAGACAAGTTACTACTGAAGTTCTTACAAAAAGTCTTGTAAGAATAGCCATTAAGAAAAGCTGGAACGAGAAATATAGTTTACTGTGGAGCAAACAAACTATAAATCTTCTGTAATAAAAAAAAAAGTCAGGCACTGGTGCATGGATAGACAAATAGGGTAGGAACAGATGACAACATCCAGGAAGAGACCTGGGAACACGTGGAAATCCATGATCCACCAAAAACAGCATTTCCAATCACAGGGACAACAGTGGGTTTTTAAATGAAGAATGCTGAACAAATGACTGGCCATTTGACCAAAAAGAGCATTAAATTCACTCGTAAACCATACAGAGCACGAACTGCAAAGAGATTCAGAATTTTAATGTAAAAAAAAAAAAATGAGGCCATATAAGAAAAACAGAAACAGGTAACTTCTCTATAACAGTGACTCAAAAAGCAGATACAGGAAAAAATCAATAAATTTCAGTGTCTTTTTAGACAGCATGTTATATTTGTTTTTAATGGCTGCTATAACAAATGATCACAAGTGTAGTGGCTTAAAACAACACTAATTTACTGCCTTATAATTTACAGTAAAATTCTGAAGGTCTCACTGGTTTCAAATCAAGGTGTGGGGAGGGCTGCACTGCTTTCCAGAGACTCTAGAGGAGAAGCTGTTTCCTTAACTTCTCTAGCTTCTTAGATGCTGTCCACATTCCTTAGCTCCTGGCACTTTAGTCCATCTTCAAAGCCACAATTGTGCAGCTGTATGACCTTTTTTTCCAGCCATATCTCCCACTCACTATAGCCAAGAATGATTCTTAGTTTTGAAGGGCCCACCTGAATAATCCAGGAATACACTTTCCATCTGAGGGCACTTAATTTAATTATAACTGCAAAGTACCTGTTGCCATGTAAGATCATCTATTTACAGATTCTGGGAATTAGAACATGGACATCTTTGGGAGCCATTATTCCTTCTACCACACATAGCAACATGAGCGCACATGCGCGTGCGTGCACACACACACACACACACGCACACACACAAATAATCAAAAGACTACTGATGTGCTAGGAGAAAATATCTGTTATAAATCTTAAACAAAGACTAATATCCCTAATATACAAATACAAAGAACTCTAAAAGGAAGGGGAAAATCTTAAAAAATTAGTAAAAGTTATGGACGATTGACATGATGTGAAATTGGTCTCTGAGCATATGGAAGTGTTCAAGTTTACTCATCACTAGAGAAAAGAAAATGAAAACTACACAGAGCTATAGCTTCTCATCTATTCCATGGTAGAAAATGGAGACATTCAAAAACTTCTTCTGTTGGTGAAACTGTGCATGAACACACATTCTCATATATCGCTAGTGAAAATATAAATTGGTACAAACTTCCTGAAGGAAAATTTGTCAACATCCAAAACACTTCATTTGCATTTACCATTTGAGTGAGCATTCTCAGGTTTTGGAGTTTCCCCCGAAAGCACACTTCTAACTATACAAAAATGCATAGGTACCCTGGTTATTCATTGCTGCACTGTTCATAATTTTAGGTTGTTGCTGAAAATGTCTCTGACTTATTATTGCTTTCATAGATTCCTCTTTCCACTTATTTGATGGCTCATCTTATCTTTCAGGGTGGATTATAAACTATTTTGTCATCTTTTACAGGCAGTTTCTACACTCTACAGTAGCAATGAATCAATGTTTCCCGATTTTTAAATTATTAAGGTTGGACAATCATTGTTTTGAAAGAAATTTCATTTTGAAATAAAGCTCTCATATAAACTAACACTGTATGACTTATTAGTTTGAGATTTGCCCCAGACTGGTTTCTATTATACTAATTTCTACTTAGTTCTTACTAAGTTTCTGCGTTTTGTTTTTTGTTTGTTTTGTTTTTATTTTAAAGAAAGAGAGAGAGAGAGAGAGAGTGCGAATGGGGGAGAGGAACAGAGAGAGAGAGATAGAGAGAATTTTAAGCAGTCTCCATCCTCAGCACAGAGCCTGCCACAAATCTTGATCTTACAACCCTGGCATCATGACCTGAGCTGAAATCAGGAGTCAGACACTCAACCACCTGAGCCACCCAAGTACTGCCTAAGTTTCTGTTTTATCACAGCCAGTCTTAATCAGATAATTTTGGTTTCTTCAATAATTAAACCTCTGTGGCCAGGGCTGAATTGAGCCCAGCTACTCAAAGCAAGATTCTACTGGACTTCCCACAGTCTTTTACTGACAACTGAGCAGACCCTTGTTCTAGGATAGCATTATCATCATTAATAAAATATGTACATAGAATGTACTTAAGGAGTGCCTGGTTACTCTCCTGGGGCTTGGTAACAATACAAATAAATACATACCCATGCTCTATCAATCATTCTACTTTTAAACTTGAATGGCCTTACATTAGTAAAGGTACTCATTCAACCATCATTTATTAAGTAGTTATTATATCAGACCCTGCGCCAGATTTTTAAAATCAAGTTTATGGTTTTCAAGCTAAAAAAGAAAAGGTGTATAACTTCAATTTTTAACAGCTAATTTTGTGTATTTTTTGTTTGTATTCAGATCCTGTCTTTACATTGTCTCCCAAAATCACTGCCTGTATTACTTATGTTAGTATGAACATATATATGTACATATATATGCACACATATTGGTATGTTTATATATGTGTATATATATAACATGTGTATGTCTCTATAATCCCATACATGACTTTCATCAGAATACCTCCCTTTTTATTGGGAGCCTATTAGCAAAGTAGTAACATATGCACAAATTAGGGGGAGGACTCCCCTCCTTCACACATCTGCTTATTTTGCTTATTTTCGTTTGCTTACACCACCAAATCAGGGCTCAGAGCGGCATCCACACATGTGTGAAATGACTGTGTAAGTGAGATAGTAGAATATATTTAAACTAAATTTGCATGTAGGAAATTCATTATCTCCTCCTCTACCCTAGCATGGGGATAGCTCCTGTGGTTTTCCAACAACCTATACAATGTAATCCTATGAAAGTAATATAAACATGTTTTTGAGAGGAACTCTAACAGAAAATTAATAGTGTGGTATCTTTCTCACTAGATGATAAAAGAATTTTACAAGGATCTTATCAATCCTCTCAGTTTTTACTTGATGAGTTAGGGGTTTAGATTTTTTAATGTTTCTCATCATAGAATCACAGAGAGAACATGTTTACTGAAAAGAACCTAATACCATTCCTGCCTGCATTATAGATGGGGAAATTGGGCTTGCATGGTATTTAGGACCACACAAGGGATTCAGAGAGAAAACTACAAGTTGGCTGCAAAGTGTCCCCACCCACTTCCCAGACTGCTAGCCACTGGATTGATGGGGCTTGAGGTGCCTGTGGGGCTCAGCACAGCAGCTCTAAGCATGGGGGAGAAGGATATGGAAACACAAAGTCAAATTTGGAACGACCTGCAATGCTTCTTGACATATTCAGGAGCTGGTATGGATGGGGTTGTAAAACAACACAAGAAAGTATAAAAATTCATTCTAGATCAGGAATTGGCACCCACGGTAAAATCTTGCCTATTTTCCTAAAGTTTTATTGGGACACAGTCACACCCACTCACTTATGCACTTCCTGTGGCTGCTTTTGAGTTCCAGCTTCAGAGTTGGGTAGCTGTGACAGGGACCATAAGGATACAGCCAGTAAAGCCAAAAATATTTACTTTCTTGCCCTTAACAAAAACGTTTGTGGACCTCTGCCCTACATAATATTGCCCTCTTACCAGGCACTACAAACATGAATAAATACACTCTAAAAAACACTACTAACAATTATAATTTTGAGTTACACTTTGAAATAACTATGGTAATTAAGTACATGTTATAAATTCTAATGAGCCCTCAAGTTTCTGGTACAAGTTGTTCTACAGCATATACATTCCTATGGAATGTTAGTGACATTCCATTTTTAATAATAAGAATAGGAGGCATTTTAGCTAATTAACTTTTAAAAATTAAACCTAAATTAACTTTTTATAGTCAGTAATAACTACAGCTGAGATTACTTCCAGATAATTAAATTATAATGTTCCTAATGAATGGATCCACTCTAACTTTCTCTACAAAGATAATTATAGTTGCTTATATAGTTTCATTTTGTCCTTTGTGCATACAAGATTATTGTACTTTCCCAAAATGTAAACATGGATTTTTATTGTTAACTATTTATTTTTTAAAGTTTATTATTGTTTTAGAGAGAGAGAGAGAGAGGAAGAGAGCATGAGCAGGGTAGGGGCAGAGAGAGAGGAAGAGAGAGAATCCCAAGCAGGTTCTGCACTGTCAGCGCAGAGCCCAACATGGGGCTCGAACTCCCAAACCATGAGATCATGACCTGAGCCAAAATCAAGAATATAACACTTAACCAACTGAGCGCCCAGGTACCCCAAACATGGATTTTTAAAAATCTATTTTTTTTTTGAATTAAGAATACAACATTTACCAGATTTTTTAAATAGCCTATACAATTTTTAAATTGCAAAATTACTGTTTGGGCAAAATCGTAAATTCGAAGAAGTGTTATGAAAGAAATAGAATTCTGAGACATGTTCTGGAAATATATGGGGCATAAGATAAAGGGAAGAACTATAGCTGAAATTGACATGTAAGGGATTGAAATAAAGTAGAACCATCATAAATTATTAATTTTTAGGAAGTATATTTGGCCACCAGAGAGAATCTGTTCTGTCTTTATACTATTTTTGGCCTGTATATGGAGTCAGGATAGACTAGGTTATATTATGGTAACAAACGATCCTCAGATATCCCTGGATTAAAGTGAAAGCTTATTTCTTCTTCACACTACATGTTGGGAAGGGCCTATACTCAGTCATTCTATGGCTCCAGTTTTATAATAAACCATCATGCTGAGCACTGATCGCTGCCATGCCAGAACAAAAGAGCACATTGGAGGGTTGCATATCTGTAATTAAATGCTTCAACTTGGAATGTTACTTTTGCTAGCCACTCATTGGCCAGAATGAGTCACATGACCTCTCCAACCACAAGGAAACAGGAGTTGCAATTCTGTAATGTGTCTATAAGGGATAGAACTGGAAATATTTATTAATAACTCATTGAATATTTAATGATTAAGGACTCAAGCTGTGAGCCAAACTAGTTAATTGTGCTTCACATTCTTCATCTGTAAAATGACACAAACACCAAACCTCATAGAATTGTGAGAATTAAATGAATTAAATAATTGTAAAGTGCTTCAAAGAATACTGATATAAAGTGTTATCAGTGCTTTATTTCAACCTTTGCACTTGCCACACTGCTCTTCAGAGTCAACAACAGAGGAGAGCTGTCTTAGAAATGCTGACTTGGGCCCAGCAGGGATGCCTAGGAAAAGAATTCTGGACAAAAAAAATACATGATCAAATGAAAGAAATCAAAACGCTGTATCTTCCTTCAACATACATTGATCCAGGAAGCAGGAGACAAGTCATTAGTGAGGTAATGGTTTAGTTAGCAGAAGTTGGAGGAACAGAGGGATAAAGACACCAAAAACTAATAGCAGGTCTTAAGAAATATGAAGGCCAAGGGTGCCTGGGTGGCTCAGTCGGTTGAGCGTCCAACTTTGGCTCAGGTCATGACCTCATAGTTCATGGGTTCGAGCCCTGCATCAGGCTCTGTACTGACTGCTTGCTCAGAGCCTGGAGCCTGCTTCAGATTCTATGTCTCCTTCTCTCTCTGCCCCTCCCCCGCTCACACTTTTTCTCACTCTGTTTCTCAAAAATAAATAAATGTGAAAAACAAAAAAAATTTTTAAAAATAAATATGCAGGCCAGAAGGTGAATAGAGCATGTGAACACGCATGGACATGGTTAGTAGAGGATGCTGGATAGGGCAACTCTACAGTATACATATTTAAGGAATACAGTATGTGAATTGAATCTCCCTAATATGCGCTTTCCAAAACTTCCATCAGGCTAGAACTGAGAGCAAAATACAAGACTCCAACTACCAAGGGCAAAGCCAAAAATAAAGAGGAGAAATGAGAATGAAGAGGAAGTAAACCAAGAATCAGTGTCCAGGAAATATAGTCAGAGAGCTCCTCCGCCATAGAAACACAGCAAGTGGTGGACTGATGGCAATGTTCATTCCTATCAGAACACCCGTTGCCTCAGCACTGGCAAGTGTGTTTGCTCTGAATCCCTAACCCATGACTGTCCACCCCTGACAACCCATGATGACCATGCATCCATATGCATGCAAACAATCCTGGACTGTTAGGCACCAGATGAAGAGATGAACAGACATTATTCCCTCTTCCACTAGCTTACTGGTTAACAAGAGAGCCAGAGGAGTTATTAACCCACCTATAACATAAATCAGAATGAAGTAAGTTCTGTGCGGCAGTCACATGTCAATTTTGTGGGAGTACAGAAAATGCAGCAGCCCATTTTCAGTATGGAGTCAGAGAATGCTTTCTGGAGGAGATGGCTTTGTAACTGAGTTTTTTTTTTTTTTAATGTTTATTTATTTTTTAAAGAGAGAGAGAGAGAGACAGAGCACAAGTGAGGGAGGGGCAGAGAGAGAGAGAGACATAGAATCTAAAGCAGGTTGCAGGCTCTGAGTGTCACCACAGAGCCCAATGTGGGGCTCGAACCCACAAACTCTGAGGTAATGACCTGAGCCCAAGTCAAATGCTTAACTGACTGAGCCACCCAGGTACCCCATGTAACTGAGATTCTTAAAAGAAGAGGGATAAAAATTTGGAGGATGTAATAAATACCAAAATAATGGAATATCATGAGCAACCATGAAAGTATGGACCGTTTGGACCATTAGGAGTGGGTACAGGATAAATAAGTTTAAAAAATAAAAGGGAGCTTTTTTTCCCTATATATTTCCTATAGAGTCACAAATTCAAAAGATCATAGAGCTGAAAAGGAATTTCAGCTCAAATTCCTGCTTTACAAATCAAAGTCAGTGCCCAAGTCACTTACCTATGGTTACAGAGTGTCAGACTCAAGACTAGAATTCCTACCATAATACTGAAAGTGTATGTTACTTTAAAAGATAAAAGATTCAAGAAAACAAAAATGATTATGAAGCTACTCTTGTGGTTTTTCTGTGAGCATTCTGCATCAGAAGCAAAGTGACTTACGTCTATATGGTTATAAATGATATGAATAGAGTGAAATCGAATTATTCATTAAACCCTAATGTGTCTAATGGAGGGGTCACCACTTGAAGCTTGTATGTGTTTAAGCCAAATAAGAGGAAGCTGCATTCCACAAAGTAGGGATTAATTTTATGGAACTTATTACCCAACAAGAGGTGGGAGAGGTTAGAAATACAAATAGATTTTAAGTGGCTTATATAAATTAATGACAGACTCATCATAGTTAATAAAAAAAATGCTATGTTTGGGTCATGTTATAAATGTTTGAAGTTAGTATCAAAGAGGCCCTGCTTGCCAACTTTGCCAAAGACAGAGACGGCACTGGGCCATGATGCTCCTTGACAATTTTTGCTTCCATTTGTGAAAGCCTCCAAATGTTGCATTTCGAATGCCATGAGAAACTGCCAGGTTTGTGAATTGAAGATGGATATTCAAGAAGCCAATCTGTAACAATATACGAAGCAAGTCAACTATATCTGAAGTGTCTGCTTCCCAAACAAGTATAAAGGGTATTTTTACGCTCCAACTTTACATGAAGAATCAGGTCTTAGAAATCCCATGAGAAAGTTTTCCTAAGGATTTATCCACACTTTCTTCACTGGTTTGCTCAAATGAGAAGCAGGAAACCTTCCAGACATTTTGAACCTCTGACCTTTTTGTGGTTTTCCCATCAACACATGCAAACCTCCATGCAGCAATTCAAAAATCTCTTCTCACTGCATTATAGCATGGCCGTATATTATCCCTGTATCTAGAACACTTCCCATTTCCAGCCCATTATAAAGGGGTTTAACTGCACGTTCCTTAGGAAAAAGATCTCATTGGTTCATAAATGTAGGAACCCAGTATCATATATACCTATCTGGTTTTTAAAATGATTTTCCCAAGCTGCCCCTAACTGACCCTTCCCAAATGTTTCCAGTTGATGAGTGAATAAGCTTTTGCCTTTCACCCAATCTCAGCTCATGCCTTCTCCTTGATAATATCAGGATATCCACATCTGATGACGGTCTGGGCTAATTCATTTACTCCAATGTCTAGCAGCCATCTGACAGGAAAAATAATCTACACGGTATTTATTGCAAAATCTTCACCATTGTGACAAAGATGAATGCGAACTTCACACCATCATTTTTCAACTGTTATCCAAACTTGAAAATGGTTTTCAAATGTTAACATTAAAATTATGAAGAGGAAGATAATGGTTCTACTTTAAAACTGCTTGGAAATGGAACTTCTATAACAATGCTTTAGCATTGAGCCAGAAAAATAAACTTGCCTACTAACATAGTAAATGGGCCAGAAATAAATCTGTCCAATATGGCGGGGGTTGGGGGTGGGAGCGCATAAAGAAGAGGCAGTGGAATTGAATTTCCAAAATAAATGATCTGAAACTTTTAACGTAGTGTATCTTCAAAAAGCACAGTCTTCTTTTGTGAAATGTGCATATCACTGTCACAATATAGTTGAAACTGGAAAAATCTAGATATGAACCATGAGAAACATCTACAGCACTCTACTTTAATCTCTGTCTTCAGCAGAAAATCCGGTAGTTCCATTCACTTTGATGCACTCTATATAAATATTTTCTCATGAGCTTTGTTTCTCCCTTCTAGCATTATCCTCCCTGACAATCTTTGACTTTGGGACTTTAACTGTTAAATTAATAATTGTTCACTTCAGTGATGATCAGAAACTCACTCTCTTCTCCCTCCTGAAGGCAAGAGTAATTGGCCAATAAAAGTTCCACCAAGGTCAGGAATGGCCTAATTTACTTGTAATTATTAATTGTGCTCTGACCTCGTAACCATAAGTAAAGCCCTGGCTTTGGAAAAAAGAAGATGTGAAACAGGACATGGCAATTTAAAAAATAAGAGAATAAAGGCGCACTAGAGAAAAAGAGAATGGATTTTCTAAATTTAAAACACTCTTTACCCTTACTTGAAATAATGATTTATATTCTTTGAGTCCACAAGAGACTAAGCGGATATGCATGATGCAATGCTGGAATTTTAGGTATTTTGCCTAAAGGTTATTAACAATTAGTACCACTGGGGGGAAAAATCATAAAGTTAGAATAAACAACCCTCTCTCAAAGGATGACTGGAACTAGACTTGTAATCTGGTCATAATAAAATATATTGTGTTTATATTAGAGCCTCGCATGTTAACAGGAGAATTGACAAACTAGAATAAATCTAATAGGTGGCCATGATTAATTGGGGTCTGAAAAGTAAGTTGTGTGGGGAGGAATGGAAGAACCCACATCGTTTCCTTTTGGAAAAATGAGCACTGAGGCCAAACATGTAAAATGGTCTCCAAATATTTAAAAAAGAGATGGTACACAGAAGAGGAAATAGTCCTTACAACTAGAGCTACTGATGGCAACATTAGGGCTGGAGAGTGAGAGTCAGATCATTAGTCATCTGGCATGAAGGGGTGGCTGGCCTCTTCCTGTCCAGCGTAGCAAAATCCACTCTATGCAACGTCAGAAAGATGGGCCCTCAGCTTGGACTCTCACATTTGCAGTGGTACACAGCTCATTATCTCAAGCACACCCTCTTCTACATTAGAGGCTAGAAGCGTCAGAACATTCCTTTCTAGTGTTGAGTTGCCAACTCTCAGGTTCTAACTTACACAACTGGTTAACTAGTTCTGTCTTCATGAGTAACTCAGGATGTGGCTAATCCCTTCTCCACACGGCAACTCACTGGAGTTTTCACACAATTATAGGCCTATCCTTCAGTTTTCTATTTGTCAAACTAAATAACTCTAATTTCTTTCACCATGATTAATTTATTCTGCACATCATACCATTCTAGTCACTGGCCTTCTTGACTTTTGATGGTCTGTTATGTCCTCAAATGAAATCTGAAATAAATATCCTTGATACAGTGTCACCAGCAAGAATACCACATAGGACTTTTAATTGCCCCGTTTGAGAGAATCAGTTAATATGTGTTAGCTGAATACTTATTATGCTCAACCTAAGCTAGTCACCATTTAATATATAGCAGAAGGCCAAGTGCTGTCAATATCTGTACAATTAAAATTAAGGTACATGGGAACAGTTCTGGAGTTTTTGTAAGATGTGAATCATTACATGTACATTTGTAGTATAATCCCAAGTTAAGGGAAGATCAGAAAAAGAGTGGAGCCCAGGCAGGCTGAGGAATCCATGGGAGGAGTTATAGATCAGGAAGACCCAGACTGTAATTTGAAGGATGATACAAGTAGTCTGAAATGGAGACAAGGACAATAAGAGAGAGAGTATGTGTGTACCAATAATCAGTAATAAAGGAGGTCAGGGTTGGTAGGGACATGTGTAGCTAGATATAACAATATTCAGATTTGTACTGTACCATTTCCCATAGTACTTTCTTTCTTGTATTCTATTTCTGGGTATTTATCTGAAGGAAATGAAAACACTAATTTGAAAAGATATGTTTACCCCTATGTAGTTAAAATAGCCAAGATATGGAAGCAACCTGAGGATCTATTGATGGATGAATGGATAAATAAGATATATATTTATAAGTATTAGCTATGGAAAATTATTCAGCCATAAAAAAAGAATGAGGCCCTGCCATTTGTGACAACATGGAGGTGGGGGGCACTAAAGGGCATTATGCTAAGTGAAATAACTCAGACAGAAAAAAAAAAAAAAAACACCTACCATATGATTCGGTTTATTGTGGAATCTAAAATAAGAACAAGACAAGATAAAACAGAAACATACGAGTAGAAAGAACATAATGGGATTTCCAGAGGGGTGAGGGTAGAAGGAACAGGTGAAATAGGTGGAAAGGAGCAAGTGTTGCACACTTCTAGCTATAAAATAAGTCATGAGGATGTAATATTCAGGGCAGGTAATATAGTCAATAATCTTGTAATAACTTTGTACGGTGATATGAGTAAGTAGACCTATCTTTCTGACCCCTTCATAATGTATACTAGTAACAAATCACCATGTTATACACCTGAAACTAATAATGTTGTATGTCAATTATAACTCAATAAAAAATAGTAAGTAAATACATATGCTTGACTTTGCTAAAAATTTTCCAGGACTCTGATTTCCACAGGCATGTAATCTGGCAAACTAATCCGTGAAAGAGTACGAAGAACTAAGAGAGTAATGTTAGGACTCTCATCAAGTGGCAAAAGTAAAGATTTCAGAGGTAATTTTCTGGGTACCCAATTTCCTTTATTTCAAGCATGGGAATTCTAGGCAGTCCAGTGGGAGAAGTATTTTTGGATAGATGTAACTTTTGGTACATTTTAAATTACATCATCTTGGTAACAAATGGTCCCAAAGGCCAAAGTCCTGAATTTTGTATCTCATCCAAAGAATTTCTCTTTTAGAGTGGCCTTCTATAACTGGACCCATTTATATCTTCATTTCCAAAGCAAAGATACAAGAAAAAAATCAATTAGACAATAACAATGAATAAATCCAGGTAAATACACATTCTGGCTTTCAATTAACCAGCGAGTCTGTGAATCTCCAGGGACTACTGAAGAGCCATCATAAGACAATTCAATTTCCCTTAATAGGGACCATAACCCCAGAGTTGCTTTTTTTTTTTTTTTAATTTTAATATTGTGCAATTGACTTTTCTTATACCATGCTGTGCTCACAGCCTCTGTGGAAACTTAAACATTATTCAACAGGACAATTTCCTGAAAAACCTTTTGAAAGTGGTCACAGACTGTGACCCTGCTCGGGTGCCCTGGGTCTGCCAGCATGCTGTTTTATTACCTTTGGAAGTTTCCATGCCAAAACACAGCCCAAGGATTAGAGCGTAAAGAAAACACGGTCCATATAAATAATGTTCTGCCTTCTTTCAAGAAGGGAAACTGTCACCTTCCACTCAGTAATCCCTTGTATCTGTCGCTTCTCTCCCAACCTCACCTCCCAACCCTTCAGGAGTCCTACAAGGTAATCAGTAAGAATTACAGATTGTGAACTCTCAGAAAGGACTGTTGAAAACACTTTTTTCACCCCTTTCTTATATCAATGGGAAACCAAGCCCCCAAATGCCTAAAACCTGTCTCAAGACCGGTCTTGGTCTTGGGCTGTCCCAAGACCACAGCAAGTGGCAGCATCAGCACCTGCAAGCCACGAACTAGGAAGGATCTGTTACAAACTTAGTAATAGTACAGCACAGTCAGCAAACAATCTGAACAGAGACACTGATGATACTGTTGAGCCAAGCAATGCCAGCCCTAACTAGTCTGAAGTGGAGAGCAGCAATATTTTAGAAGAGAGTGCCCCTTATTTGTAATTACGTTCTCTAAAGCACTTAGCTAATAAAACGGCAATTTCCTTGTACTTGTTGGCTGTTCTCTTTACTCACCTTTATTTTCCCCCACTGTTTTCCATGTCACTAATCCCCTGAAGACTCACGCTCTGTTCAGTAGCCTAAGTCAATGCTATTAGGTTCAACTGCACTCTGACTTCAAAGTCAATGTCCATCTTCATGAAATTTCTTACAACCTTCTCTGCAAATACCCCTTTCTAGCCTTTTAGATCAAGCCTTCATTCTGTTTTTAAAAGTAACTTGATGTGTCTAACATTTTTCTGCAACTCACTTTTACACAAGGTGGAAAAGAAATAAACGCTTGTGATTTCAGGTTTTGATTTTTAGCATAGATTTTTTTTTAACCCATCATAGTCTCTTAAGTCTTTTCTTTCAAAATTTAAGATATTCTTACATTGCTTCTATTGATAAGGTTCTTTGCAGCTCAAAATTGGTAAACAAAGGGAGCAAACACTGGGGGCAGAAATACCAATTTAGAGCCTCACCCAGGATGTGCACCCATCATGCAGACATGGCACACCTTAAAACTTCTTACTGTATGACTGCCTTTTGAAAAAAGCATAAAGTAAAAGTCTAGTAAAGCAAGCACACTTCATGATATTTATCACTAATAACACATGCACATCTTTATTAAGTGTCCCCATTTTTACTTTCTAAGAGTAATTGTCTTTAAATAGTGTGCCCCCTTTAGCATTTGTACGCCATACAGGCAGATGACTTTTTACTAGACTTCTTGACTTTTTTCTTGCACGGACTACAAATGAGCTCAGCTCATCCCCAAAGAACATATAAGCCCTTAATAATTTCTCTTCTTGAATCATGATTATTCCCTTCCATGGCTATAAAAGTGATTAGGTTGTCTAAAATATGAATTAGTAAGTTACAGAGTTGACTAAAATACTTCAAGTTGTCTCTGTGGTTTTGAGGTAAACAAAGTTTCATGTTTGAAGTTTTAGGTCTTAATATAAGTGCTATGAGACACAAGAGTAATGAGAAGATCTGCTTCTTTGGGTCGCAGACCCTAGGGGTACAACTGGCCCTCACAAGGAAATCAGAAAACAAGCATGATTCAGAACTACCTGGTTGGACCTGGTATAGTGGCCATTTAGGGTGAGGACAGAGCCACGGGTACATGTCTGGAGTATTCTTGCTGAAGTGTTGTCCTCCTTAACTGGACTTAATTAGTAGAGATCTCCCCAATTGGTAAAACAGAGTTCATGGAGTAATGCAGGATTGAGAACTGGAGTGGTCTTTCTCTCCTAGGCAGATGGTTACAGATAGCGAAAACCTATGATTATCTCTACGGAGAGGACATGTATGATACTTCATGAGTGAGTATTCAGTAAAGAGCAACGCCAGATCATCAAGGCAGCCGGGTTCCATAAAGCAATCTCCTGAGGGCTCCTGGGCCATGAAACCAGTCAGAGGTTGCCAACCTCAGCCAACCTGACAACAGACATTCTTATCTTAGAAGTTCTTTCTGCCCTGAGATACCCAGAGTATGCCTTTACCAACTACTTTACAATTTCAACCTATTCCTGATTCTTTGATTCGAGGGCACACTTCCATCCTCAGCTCTTTGTTGGATTATTTATGAGTTCTAATTTATAATTCAAAAGTATTCAATATGCCATATAGTTAAAGCCTGAGGGGGAAAAAAATTACAGTTTGCATTTCCTCTTTTCAGAGAGGCCAGATAGCTCTCCCCAGAGTTAAGAGGGTAGAAGTGAGGTTCTAGAAATCCCTGCTTGCTGCCAGCCCTCTATGTACAAAGATTCACAAAGAATGAAGGTGTGTGTGTGGGGGGGGGGGGGGGGGGAGTAGATAAGCAGAAAAAGGCAAAAGTAAATTACTCCTTTTAACTTCATAGTTACTCACATAGCGATATGTAGTTATTGCCTAATAATCAATTCCTTAAAAAAAAAAAATCACAAGTATGCTTAAGCACTAACAGGTTAGTAATTTTGTTCCATTAAAACTAAAATTAAATAGAAAGCTAGGGTAATTACCCCTTTCATTCCTTCTTCCACCAAAAAAAAAGGCACTTCATCATTTCTTACTGTGGGTGTACTTCAGCCTCAACACACGCATTTAGATCAAGTGGGTCATTTATATTGTTGCCTGCTGGAGTTTTTCTCCTTTCAACTTAGTAGGGAATATTTGGTATCTTTATTACCCTAAATAAATCTACAAAATGCCTTTTGTTTGCGCTCTTCGTTTTAACTTCAGATAAATAAATCACATTAGGTTCCTGGCCGTCATATTAAAATAAGCATGGACCTAAAGATAATAAATGTGTTTTAAGCCAAATATTTTCAGATTAGATAGAGGTAAATTTCTCTGGATGACCCCCGAATCCTATTGATGTTGAAATATTTGGGGGGATTTTGAGAGTATTTCTTGAAGGAAATAAACCCGTTTAAGCTAGAAGTAGAATTAATTTCAAATCACCTATGGACCTGCGTGTATAAAAGGATTCAACACAAGCTTCCCATGGCAGCCATAAACCCATCTTTCAAGTGGGGATACTTCCCCAGTTGTCTTGAAGGGCAATTTTATAGCTTCATGGGTTCACCTAATGCCTTCATCTATAGTGTGCTTTATTAACTATAAAAAGCTCTAGACCTGAATGTCTCATCATCTTATATACAGTTGTATTCAAAAGTCTTAAAGGCCGTGCAAACTACATCTATTCAGTAACTGATTCTCCCTCTGCTCTCATGCCCTCAGATTTGCTCCTCTTCAGGAGTCAGATCCAACAGCCCCTCCTCAGGGAAACTCCTGGACTTCTGAAGGACAGTCTCCTAAAACCTGTTTAACAGATTCTTCCCCCTAGGCCCATTGAGTGACCTTGATAAATTTAAGTGAATTTTCTTTCAAACAAGATTTGGAGTGAAGAGAGGGAGATAAAACCCATAGGGTTGTAAATAGCCTATTTTAACTATTTATTAGGTTAGGGCCTAAATAGACCTTCTGTGCTGGAGTAGCACAGTCCTTTAAAGGGTGGACAAATTTTATTTAAAAGGGGGGTGGGGGGAAGGAAAATCCTGTATATAAAGTTGATGCAGAGTTTCACTGTGGCATTTTTGATGTCTCCTTGCCCCAGAAGGCCTCGATTCAAATACTAGGCAATTCCCTAAGTAGTTAAACATGTAGACCACATACAGGTCACCTAAATAAACTATAATGTTGATGAATCCTCAAGTACAAGGTCAGATATGAACCTGAGTAATCTTCCTGTTCAGTCAATTCAGTTAAATTTCTGGGCTTAGTTCTATTAGTCCCTTCTGCTACTGAACAGAAGTCACCTTAGAGACAAGAATGCCACTTCACCCGGGTCTTTAGAGCTGTGAGAAGATGCCTAAATGCTTCCTTGTCCCTTTAAAGCAGCACCATCAGGCTATAGTAAGTATCCTTTGGGATATGGTTCAGCCCACCAGCCCCCTGCACATTGTCTAGGGATGACATAACTGGTGAAGCATGTGGCAATACCCAATTTCCAGAGCTCTGATTTATTCTCCCTTATGCTGGGCAGAGGGCATGACTTAGAGGCAATACTCTTATCTTGGCAGGGGTTTGAGACTGTCTGCATCTCTAAAACAACCCCTGGTGGGTAATTGAGAAATGACATTGATGGGTTTCCAGGGTGGCCCTTGTGCTTACACTTGCCCTATAATACAGCTATGATTTAGAAATCCAGCCCAAGGGTTGAGAGGAGGGGAAGATCATGCAAAGCACGCTAGCCCTGGTCTCCTTTGACCCCGGCAGAGTGAGACAGAGGTGCAGAGCTGGGGGACCATGTGCTCTTACTGAGTTGGCATAGCATGAGGTTTGCTTTCAGAGCTTTTATTGCTATTAGAGAGCACTGAGCTCTCTCTGTTTGCTGCACATTTTATCCCCCAGAGATAGACTCTTTTTCTCCTGAAGGGATTTAGAAAACAAATCACAGTTCTTATTTTATTTGGTGTCCACCATTAAGAATTCATGCAGAGCAGTTTTACTTGTTGCCAATTAAGATCTCCCAGTGGAAGTCTATGATTACAGCAAAGGCAACCTGTTTAATACTCGGCATCTCCTTAGTCTACATAAATTAACCCCATGAGGGTAGAGATGGGCTAATTCTTAAGATACCTGGATAATTTGATTTTAAAATCCAAGATACACAGAAGGTAAATCTCCAAGAGCTCTGGGCTGGACTTTTCTCAGGGCATATGTGCTTGCTTCTTCTTCTTACTTCCAGTTTACAACTATAAGTCAATTTCTAGGTAACCCATGAAGAAAGCATTTTCTTTTCTCAGGAACAGAGTAAGAGTATGCAGCCTCTCTATAAGCAGTTGTAACATCACTCACATTTTACAGAAATTGAGATCAGAGCTGAAATGAACTGCAGGTACTTGTGCCAATTATCTCCACCCAAAAATGTACAAAGACGTTGAAATTAGGAAGACCATCAATGAGTGTTTGAAATGTGGATCATTTCATTTGAGTGTTCACACTTAGATAAGCAACACTTTGAAACATGAGAATGAAATACTTTTTGTCCATTTTTTTCTTATCTCTTAACTTAGCATAAGAATCACAGATAAGCGAGAAAGCAAAAGTAAAAGTCTATTTTAAAGAATTTTGGAAACAAAAAAAGACCCTGAATAGCCAAAGCCATCTTGAGAAAGAACAAACCTGGAGGTACCACAATCTCAGATTTTAAGATACACTACAGAGTTGTGGTACCCAAAACAATATGGTTCTGGCACAAAAAGAGATACACAAATCAATGGACCATGACAGAGAGCCCAGAAGTAAATACATGAATATGTGGTCAATTAATCCATGATGAAGGAGGCAATATACAATCTCTTCAATAAATGGTGCTAGGAAAACTAGACACATCCATGCATAAGAACGAAACTGAACCACTTTCTTATGTTGTGCACGAAAATAAACTCAAAATGGTTTAAGGACCTCAATCTGAGACCTGAACCATAAAACTCTATTAAGAAAACACAGGCAGTAATCTCTTGGACACCAGCCTTTACAACATTTTTATGGTTATGCCTCTTCATGCAAGGGAAACAAAAGCAAAAATAAACTACTAAGATTACCAAAGTAAAAAGCTGTGGTATAGCAAAGGAAACCACCCACAAAACATAACAAAAAAAGCCACCTATTGAACAGGAGAAGATATTTGCAAATGATATATCTGATAATGGGTTAATATTCAAAATATATTTTTTAAAATGTATATAACTCAACATCAAAAACCACAAATAATTCAATTAACCATGGGCAGAAGACCTGAAGAGACATTTTTCCAAAGAAGAAACACAGATGGTCAAGAGACACACGAGAAGATGCTCAACATCACTATTCATCAGGGAAATGCAAGTCAAACCCATAATGAGATATCACCTCATACATGTCAGAATGGCTAAAATCAGAAAGAACTAACACATTTTGGTGAGAACTTAAGAAAAGGGAACCTTCATGAAGTTGGTAGGAATGTAAATTGGTGAAAACACTGTGGATAACAGAATAGAGGTTCCCCAAAACAATAAATATGGAAATACCATATGGTCCAGTAATTCTACTACTGGGTATTTATCAAAAGAAAACAAAAACACTAATCCAAAAAGGCATATGCACCTCCATGTTTACTGCACCATTATCTACAAGAGTGAAGATATGGAAGCACCTTAAGTTGCCACTGATAAATAATGTATGATTTTACACACACACACACACACACACACACACACACACACACACACTGGAATATTACTCAGCCACAAAAAAATAATGAAATCTTGCCTATTTGTACCAACATGGATAGACTTGGAGAATGTTAAAGGTAAATGGATCAAGAGGTACAAACTTCATTTATAAAATAAATAAGTCAAGGAGGTATCAAGTACAGCATAGGGATTATAGTAACATCACAATAATGTTGTATGGGGACCAATGTAACTATACCTATGGAGGTGAGCATTTTGTAATGTATAGATATGTTGATCACTATGTTGTATACCTGAGACTAGTAACATTGTATGTCAACTATACTTCAATAATTTTTTTTTCAAGTTTGGGTACACTAAAATTATAATTTTATCATTGGATGGGACAGGTCTCAGTGACTTTTATATCAATCAGGGATCTATACATCATTTTCAATTAGATATCTTACTTCCCTTGATGATGTAGGAAACCATCACATTTCACATTTCCTCCTTGAGGAAGCAGGAGTTAAATGCTTTACTAGGGCCAACATAGCCAATGATCAATAGTTGTTCAGATTCTTGAAGTTTGGTACTGAGGCTTGGGCTGCTCCTCAGGAAAATGATGATGAATTAGAAATTGCATTTTTCCTATATGTACATTCCCCTCTTACTAATAATCTGCACTCTTCACACTATTAGAGAACCTTTAATTACAGTATCCATCCCAGTAGCAGTGAATTATAGGAAGAGGGAAGAAATTGTTATAACCATGTTTCCGTATATATTTCTGTATATTCTGAATATATTTCTGTATATTCTGTATATTTGGTGACTGAACTGGATAGATCACTATTTCCCAAAATATGCTTCTTGGAATTTTGGTCAGAATAAATACTGCAAGAAAAATAGGATTTTTTTTAAGAAGTCAAAGTTCTTTTTTATACTCTATTTTTGAAACTCATAGCACATGTTAGCCATTTAAATTGCTCTGAGAAATTCTAGAATTCAAACAATTTTAAAACTTGGTTTTACCTAATATATTTCAAATTTGGACACAGAGGAACCCATTTATAAAAATCTGAACATTTACCCGGGGTATTCATTTTTCTTGGAATGGGATTAAGAAAATGTTCATAGATCATTTAGATCACAGGTTCTCAACAGGAAGGAAAGAGGATTCTGACCTCTGGGAAACATGTAGAAAATGTCTGGAGACATTTCTGGCTGTCACAATACAGGGGGGGAGAGGGAGGTACTGGTATGTGGTAGGTAGAAGCAAGACATGATGTTAGATAACTTATAATGCACAAGACAACCTTACTTTTACCCCCCTCCCAAGATAATGGTCTGGCCCCAAATGTCTACAGTGCACTGACTGAGACTCCCTAGCATAGATACAGCATGTTCAAATGGGACTCTGATCTGGGATCTGTAGGCTAGCAGGTGGCACTTTGCATTCACCAGATCTTGTCATTTAATGTTGGCCATGCAGACCTTATTCTTTATGTACAGACTACTGATAACACTGTCTCCAAGTCAATCTATGAAAATCTGAAGTGAACACTTTGATATCATCTGGTGAAGTTATCAGCAAGCTGTTAGGTATCTCTTTTATTTTACTGATTTCTAACTTATGCTCCTGAAAGCTTTCTATGATATATATGTATTAAATGCTACAAAGTGATCCATCTGTATAATTAGAGAAAAATAAGGTTAAACATGTATCTGTAAATATTGCATAAATGTATTATTTTAACCATCATGTATTTCAAATAATCTCAGTGTTCAGTAATCTTAAAAACTAGCTTTACTGATAGCTTCTTTCTACAGAAAAGGAAAATTATTCCAGAGAGGACACCCCATGGCCAGTTTGGGAAGGCCAGGCCTAGAGTCCAAGCCTCCAAAACTTCTGGTCCTCTTTCCTTTTCTATAATCATGCTGCTTCCATTTTCCACACTTAATTTTATATGTGACATGAAAGAGTTATTAACACCATAAATATTCATGAATTCAATTTGTATCTCCCAACTGTTTGTGTTTGTTCTCAACTCTTAATTTGAAGCTGCGAATGGATAAAGGTTTCTATCAAATGTTACAAGAAAGACATTCTCAGTAGTCGTTTTCTTATAATCTCTCTTGTCAGTCAGATATATTTAGCCAAATCAGAAATGGCAGCAGATGATACAAAAATCATTAAGTGACGGGGCATCTGGGTGGCTCAGTCCGTTAAGTGTCTGACTTCAGCTCAGGTCATGATCTCACAGTCTGTGAGTTCAAGCTCCGCATAGGCCTCTCTGCTGACAGCTCAGAGCCTGGAGCCTGCTTCAGATTCTGTGTCTCCCCCTCTCTCTACCCCTCCCCTGCTCATGCTCTGTCTCTCTCTGTCTCAAAAATAAATAAAAACATTAAAAACTTAATTGTCAAAGAACCTTCTTATGCTATTCTTAATCTTCCACATTAAAACAAATGAACATGCAGAAATTTAACATCCCACTTCAACATCTAGTAAACCAGTTGTCACCAGGAATGTTGATTTTTCTTCATCAAGCAGGGAGGTGCAGAGCAAACTAAGTCAACCCAGACTTGTGGTCAAATCTTACACTGGATTTTAAATTCTGACTCTACCTAGTCAGATGAATTCACACAAGTTTTCTGTTAGTGTCAAAAAATGTCTTTTCTGAGCTAAATGACAGCTCATTGCTAGACAGCTATATTTAAACTTCAAATTTCTTTGCAATTTGAAAACCAGAGACAGATTATAGGTCTATTTCAGTAGAATACTAAACAGGGCCCCCCAAATAACTAGTTATCTTGAGAGTATGATTATGACAATATATCTGTGTCACAGCAGATGTTTTATGCTATAAGAAACAATGACAATCTATTAAAGACTAGTGGGCCCTTCTATAAAAATAAGCAAAGACTTAATTTTTGTATCCCATCTTGTATCAATCTTCACTGGGTCCCATTCTTTTATCATTAGCCAAATAGCAACAGTATGTCATGTGTCTATCATGCTTTTGATCAATACTCAAACACTATAGCCATCAATTAATGCTGACTACAATTATTGTTAGAACATCTAAGCATTCAAGATTTGTCTATGTTATATGTAGGTTGAAGTATAAATGGGAGGCCATCAATTAATATCAGCAGCAATGATAATAGCCCACTTCATGAAAATTATAGCAGTTACAAATCAAAAGCATAATAAAAATCAGCAAAAGTTTATACTGACTTATGGGGACATTTGTTTAAGTGTGCTTGAGACATGACATGCTATTCTTATGATATTCTGCACATCACCGATTTTACCCTAAGTCAAGAAAGTATTTTTAAAATTTAATCATAACCAGAAAGAATTTCCCACCTTGTTCACTGTCACTGGCATATCCCTCACCGAAAAACAATTTGGCTACAGTTGCAGTTATGATATTGTAATAACCATCAGAAAGCCTACCACTTTAAGTCAATCAAGATCTGCTTATAAAATATAACCAAGTATAATTTCATGATTCAATAAATAGTATATAAATCTGCTATTATTGGTTTTCATTTTCTTTTCAATACTACCCATTCCCATCTTCTCTCAGGTAGTTATTCTGACTATTCAAATGCCATTGCCCTTTATTGTTATTCAAATGAAGCCTTTTTATTAGATCCTCTGCCACTATATATAAGGCTCTACTTCTCCAGCAGCAATTATTCTATTTCTGAAGGAAAATAGAAGTGATTGCACACAAAATTCTGAGCTCTTCCTTTATGTTAGGTTAAGTCTATGCCTGAAATTGGATTTTCATTTAATCCTATCCAAGAAGACCAAAAGGTTTTTTATCAGCTATCTTATCAAAGCAGGAAAACATTCTTTTCCATGCAGGTTTTTTTGGTTCAAAACCCATGAAATCATAACTCCTTCCCAATGATGTATTTAAGACACACTTACTGACCAAATTAAACTCTAATTTGTTTCATCAGGTGGTATTCATCTTTTTTTGTATATATTTTTCTTTAAAAAGATAGTGAAAACCAAATATCCTTTATAAATAGTTGGAATAAAATTTATAATTCATTTAAATGACTTTTACACCTTGGAAGAGATCTATGGGAAATATAAGCCAAAAGATACATAACTATAAACACACTGTTGCCAGTTTTATTAATACAATACACTGGTTAACAAAAGAAAACTTTATCAATACCAGGTTACAGCTCTAAAAAACATATCTAACAAATATCACACAGTTATATAAAATTAACTTGTATGTCTGTTAGCAGCAAGCAGACTCAAAAAATATTTTCTTTTGTTGTATCCTACGAGAAGTTTTTCCATGCACCAAAATAGACTGTCTGTTACTATAAGCACAGATCTGTTCTTAAGCAGGGAAACTGATATAAAGCACAGAACAAATGAAATTATTAGGCACTTTGCCTAAGAACTACAGTCTCTCAGAGAAGACAAATTTCAAGGTTATTAGGATTTGTTACAAGATGAGTGAAGAAAGGGCAGAACAGCCTAGTACAGAGACCAATGATGATACATTTGGATGAGATTGGACAAGAAAGCCACAGGGTTAGCAAATATTTACCCACCATCTCTGTATACAGAGAGAGTACTCTCCTCCACCCATGCTGCCAAGAGATAAGAAATAAAGGACTTCAGGGGCTTACTGACCCTGGGGAGAAAAAGCTAATTACATTAAACAATTCTGGCACTATGGGAGGCATCATGTGATTCAGCACTAGCATATTTATTCCAGATAACAGGAGCCGTAGGAATTTAGGAAAAGCAACCACAGATTCCATAAGAGCACATATGCAGAGCATGACCACATAGAAAATAACATCATAACCATTTTGATCAGCCTCAATTCCCAAGAGGCCCCAGGGACCAAGTATCTTGAAAATATGCCTTTTATGATATTAACTTTTTTTTTTCCAAATCACCTATACCAATGTTCTCCCATAACTTTCTTTATCAAGAATCAGAGCCCACCAGGAAGAACAAAAAACTAAACATGAGAGGTCTATAGAATAGCATTCTTAAAATATCCTCCTTTCATATGAAGAGAAGCAGACATTTTAAGCAGCTGTATTCAACTTTTTAATTACAGGAAAACTCACTCTTTAAGCAGGCAAGGGTGAGAGAATTTGGGTTCTAGTTTCCACAATGTAAGTTTGCTGTGTGGCTTTGGACAAATTAATTTCCTGACCTTGACAAAGTGTCATGATTTGAGCAGGTCCTTGACTTAAGCACAACTTTTGGCACTATTGCTTTACTTTCATTAAAGGTATAAAATTCTCTAAGGACCCTCTGGTGATTTTTGCTTCCAAAGGTGATTTTGACATCAAGTGTAAGAAGAAACAGTTTACCAACTCCCAGACTCTGTGATCAACACCCAAGCTATCAGGCCTGCTATAAGTTAAAGGCATGGATTTCACTCACCTCCATAGACTTCTGTGTTGTTCCTCGAGCTGAGTTAGAAGATGCTCAATGTATTTATTGGAGTCCATGTATTCCTGCACATGTAGACACACAAAGACAAATAAAGCCTCATTACAATAGTCACTGGAATTTGGATTATATTTCTCTTTGCAGAAAAGATTTTTGACAAAATAATCCCTGATCCCTCTCAGTTCTAGGAGCCAATGCATCTGTGACTTACATGCAGAGTTCCTCACAGATAAATATTTTCTCCATAAATTTGGATCATTCTATAAACAGAGAAATTGACTTCTACAAAGTTAGCATAAAAGCCCTCTTATTCACAGATGAAAGCTAAATTTCATGGTCATCTACACTGTGGTACACATATTTTACCATATAAAAATAAGTAAGCCAATGATGCTGCTGACCTTAGAAGAGTAAGAATAAAGTAGACAATACAGGTCTTGATTACACTGGTCTTATTATAATTACTTCCTAGTAAAAACACTACTTTAAAAAAAAATTTAGTATTTATTTATTTTTACTGTCTATTTATTTGAGGCAAGGGGCAGAGAGAGAGGGAGACCCTGAATCTGAAGCAGGCTCCAGGCTGCAGCTGTCAGGACAAAGCCCGATGCGGGGCTCAAACTCATGAATGGTGAGATCATGGTCTGAGGCAAAGTCGGATGCTTAACTGACTGAGCCACCCAGGCACCCCAAAATATTTATTTATTTATTTATTTATTTATTTATTTATTTATTTATTGAGAGTGAGAGAAAGACAGAGAGTGCGTGCGCATGCATGAGTGGAGGAGGGACAGAGGGAATCCCAAGCAGGCTCCTCACTGTGGGGTTCAATCCCACAAACTGAGATCATGACCTGAGCCAAAATCAAGAGACAGATGCTTAACCAACTGAGCCATCCAGGTGCCCCTGAAAACACTACTTTTGAACTATATAGAATGCTTTATATATTCACTGAGCATACTGTTTGCAATGATGAAACATGTCCATTTCCCTTTATCTCTTTATATAAAAACATAGTCTAATTAGTTTGGGTTTTTTCCCCCCTTTGGTCTCCTAGAAAAAAAAAATCTACCTTCTAAGAAGATATGAAAACAAGGTATATATTTTTTCAATATGTCAATTTTTGTCAATCAAAATGTTTTCAAGAAACATTTCTGAAAAAATAATGAATTCCCTTACAACATGAGATTTATAGAAGTTTAAAGGTTATTAAAATAATTTTTTAATTAGTGATTTCTGAGTATGAGGTTCATATGCAATAGTTTCATTTGTCATCTATCAAGCAAAGCACAATGTGTAAAATTTCTGATGATTGATTTCATCCTGAACCTGATACTTCTTTTACTTTTCTTTGAACATCTAGCCTGCAATCCTCTGTGTTTATAGTATATCTATACTATGGAAGAGTATGCAATGATTTCTGTGTTAAGGTACCCATGAAAGTTACTGTTTTGTTTCTTATGGATTTGAGATAAAATGAGAACTTTGATTAATAATGATTCTTTCTGAAATAGATTTGTTTTGATTAAGTGCTATGTATAATCTATTGCTCCTATAAGAATATGCATTATAATGAGGGAGGGTAGAAACCACACAGTAAGAAGGGAGCTGATATTATGGAAAAAGTCCTTTCCTGAGTTTCTGGACCTAGATCTGCTCATGTAGCCCTTTTTACCTTTCTACAATATTTCAGTTAGACTAGATAGCACACCACATCCTTTCTTAGCTAAAACTGCTAATTCTCTAACAGTATAACTTTATTTCAGATGATTAGCTAAATAATATTCTTTTCCAGGTTAATAATTTAAACAAGACCATTGAGCATATTAAATCCAAAGCAGAAATCTGTTAATGAAGAAAGTTTTAACAGTTTGTAGATATGGTATTATGTATCCTGATCAAGATTTAAAGATTTAGAACACTCAGTTACCAAAGACATTAATTTTCAAATACACCCATGAAATAAATTTTAAACAGGTTCCAGTTAGAAACAAATACATAAATCTCCAAGTCATTCATTCATTCTTTAACTCAATTGTTTTTTTTTCAAAATCTATTATTCTCCAAATGCTATTCTAAGTTTGGTTCATAGAGTAATAACCAAGAGAGAGAAAGTTCATGAAGGAAACACACCAGTGATGGGAGAATTTAAATGGGGAAGGGCACCTCCCTGGTATAAGGTGGTTGGAAAGAGATCCAAACAAATGATATTTGAGCTAAGACCTGGAAGAGAAGAAGGAGGTAGGCATATAGAGAAAAGAGAGAGGAGTGAAAGGAAACAGCATATGCAAACATCCCCAATATGTGGTGCTAAAGGAACAGAAAGGAAGGCAGTGGGGCTGGAAACAGAGTGACTATGGTGTGGAGTCTAAAATACAGTTAGCAAGCTAAGCGGGGCCAAAGCATGAGCAAGCAAGCTCTGGAAAACGGTTTGCGCTAAAACCCATGGATTTGTTATTTTGTTCACTCTTCTTAGCTCAAGCAAGAGGATGAAGCTGAAAGGTATGTGATTATAGATAGGATCTTTCAATCAAGAGTTAGGTTCAAATCCTAGTTTTGGTACTTACCTAGCTATGTTCCCTAGGTCAAATTATTTAATCTCTCCAAGCTTTATTTCCATCATCTTCAGAGAGAGAGAACTCATAGTCAATTTACAGAGGTGTTCTAAGAATTTAATAGTTTAAGTATGCATATATTATAGTGTCTGCCAAGAGGTAAGCATAGGCTTTTTCATAATACCACTCACCTCTTCTCAAAGGCAAATCACTTCACAATGTGAAGGTAATATCCATTTTCTCTTATCTTACCCAACATCAAATTTTTGAGTGTATGCTTCTTCAATTACAGTTGCTGAATATTAGAATAGGATGTTAGACAGAGATGAATAGTAATAATACAGATTTTCAACCATTAAATGTAGGGGCCGCTGAATTGGGATTTACAAGCTATTTCAAGTAATGATATGGGCTGTTTCAATTTAAAGTAGCTTCACCTGAGGTGCCTGGGTGGCTCAGACATTTGAGCATCCAACTCCCGATTTTGCCTCAGGTCATGATTTCAGGGTCATGGTATCAAGCCTACGCTCAGCACAGAGCCTGCTTAAAATTGATTCTCTCTTCTCTCTCTCTCTCTCTCTCTCTCTCTCTCTCTCTCTCCC
>NW_026057584.1:95233965-95256465 GCF_023721935.1 Panthera uncia | reverse complement strand
TTCTTCCTAAACCCACCCTGCTGGCTGACTCATCCCCATTATGTTTGTATATGCTATTCCTTTTGCGTAGAACACTTAACCAAAATATCAATAGTGGCAACAGTAATAAAATTTATTATTAAAATTAAACAAATAAAGTACTTTCACCCATTTTTCCATTAAACTAACTACAGCAATAACTATCAAGTCCTAACCCACGTGATAATGGGAAACTAGAATTATGACTTTTCCCTCCTTTTGAGCTTTATTTTTCTCCATAGCGCTTTCCCTCTAACATCCAATATATTTTACTTGAGTACTTTTTGGTATTGCCTATACCACACTCGTCTCTCTTCTCTTCTCAAACACACACACACACCTAACTGAAATTAATTGAGAAAAAAAAATATGATGCTTATATGTACCTTCTGTTAATTTCTTCCCTGGCTGAAACAACTTGGGCAACATTCTCATACATTTATCATTTCTGTCCCCTGAATTGAAGAAATTGGTTAACTAATAAGAAATCCCTATCATTTTATAAGAATAAAAGAGGGTTCCAATGGGAACCACTTTTAGCCATCCATTTGGATATTAACTCCAAGGAAACAATGGATGGTGAGGGCAGATTGGTTTACAGTGAGCTATAGTCATTATGAAGTGCAATGTAGCTACTATACCTAGAGCAAGAGCTTGGGTATCAAGCACATTCTGGATGTTACTAAACAGGGTCTCCACTGTTTCAAAGTATCTAAGGCACAGGCAGAAAGAAAGGGCATGACAAGATTCCATCTCACTAAAACAGCTCCCCAGATTGCCTGAAAGACACTGGATATTTGGGAGAGCTTAGAGAAAAATTTTCTATACATTCAGATGGACAGAAAGGAGAATGGGCACTGTCCATAGAGTATCTGGATGGATCACTCCAGAATAAGCACACTGAAAACATACAACATAAAACCCATGACAAAGCACATCACCCTCAGTCACAGGACAGCATGTCACTCTGAAAATGATTAAGAAAAACATGAAAAGCGTTTTAGAAAGAACCCTAACATGTTCAGTAGTATCCAGAAAGAGTGGGACTGTCTGAAACATGCGCAGAAAGCTTTAAGGAAAGAAAAAGGTGCAGAGATGAAAAGACACCCAAATTAATTTTGTAAAAATGGGTAAGCTGAAACAATAAAATGAAATAAAAAGGGAGGTGGGTGAGCTAAGAATTTCAAGGAAATATCAACCACCATTGCAAAATTGAAACCTGTTGATCCTACACTGGGATTTTTATGATGGGGTGATTCTCCCCATCATGGAATGATGCCTTAGTGAAGAGGGGCCAATGGGTGTTGGTGTAATGGCACTGAACTGGTCACACAAATGAAGTCTACTCCTCAAGTATCTCATCTAGAAACCATCTAGGTCAGGTCCTTAAATACTCTTCTGCACCTTCTATGGTAGGATTCACTTAGTGTGTCTACCATCCAGTTAGTGAAGACTGAAACTACTATAACCTAGAAAAATACATATGCACATATCCCCATTATCCTTGGTGTCAGAGTTCACGGTCCACAACACAGTTTACCTGTGAAGACTGTCAGTGTCTCAGGCATTGCTTTGGCCAGCATTTACTTCTTATGTCCTCACCACAAAGACTTGACCCAAAGTAATGCTATTAACTTGATAAACATTCTAATCTACTCATTTTCCTTATGAAAAAACCCACATCAGGTACAAGAGTAGAACTGATGATGAAATCACATACACAGTCCTGTGGAGGACAAACCAAATCTAAATAAATTAAGTAAAAGATAAAGATGAAAAGAGAGACACAATGGGTATTAGGTCAGAAAACAGGTTTATCTAACAATTATGGCTTTTGAGTATTTTACAAGATTTGGAATGGAAACAATGATCTAAGAGATAATTAAATATTTCAGAATATAGAGGAAAAAAGAAGACTTGAATATACACATCAAAAGGGCTCATCACATCACATTCCAGGCAGAAATTATGGGAAAACTATCCACACATCCACTTGCATAAGAGTAAAAGAAAAATAGTGGATGGGGCATCCAAACTGACGAAGGGGTTTCCTACCAAGGATTTCAGGTAGGCTGTTCATAGTTTCCAACCATCCCTGATGTCCACTGAAATAAGGTACACATTGAGTTTTATTCCATAGATATCACCAATCACGTAGCTATTCTATAACAAAGCAACAGAAAGATATTTTTAGCTATTCATGAACTCAGAAAGTAAAGCACCGAATTTAATTGAAAACATGTGTGTATATGTACCTTGAACTTACTTTAGGGTGTATGTATATGTACGTATATACCAAATGTCCAAGAGATGAAAATGTACCTAATACATATACATATGCGTGCATGTGCATGTGTGTATATACACATGCATTCTAAACCTGAGTGATGCATAAAGGATTTATAATATAAAGCAAAAATTCAGAAGAATTTAAATGGATTTTATGTCCAAAAATGTAAATATAAAATTAAACAAAGTCCCAGAAGAAAAATGTAAAGTATACATTATGTATCTTTGTCATGGACAGAGGAGGGGAACAAGAAAGAGGAAAGCAAGATCACAGAAAAGTCTCTGTACATAGGAACAAATTCTTGTTCTATACTTGACTTGATAATCATAAAAAATTAAGTACAAGGGTATATTTTGTCTACATGTTTAACAATTGGGGGAAGCAATTTGATAATAGATCATGCAAATTAAAATGTACATGTACCTTCGACCCAAAAACTACATGTCTAGAAAACACCCTGAGTAAATAAATTAAAACAAATGATGTTCAGATATTATTTATGACAGCATGGAAAAACTGGATATAGCCTAGCTTCCAAAATTGCGGGAATTATTAAGAAAAAAGCACACTTTGGCCATTTTAAGAATTATATAATTTCTTAAATTTGTAAAGAATATATAATAAAATGGAAAACACTATAATATTAGGAGAGACATAGGATTTAAAACAATACAATCCTTTTTTAATCACAATTTTGAAAATATACACAAAATATTAAAAGAGAATAAAACATGGTATATGGTAGTACCATAGGTTAAATTTCTTCTGTATACTTCTCTTTCTAGTTTAATATATGTTCAATATACAAATTTAAAAAGTGATTTTTTAAAGGAAAATACAGCCCCAGAAAATAATATCCACAAAGATTTTATAATTAAATTTTAGAAAGTGAGATCTAAAATATCACAATGCAGTAGTTTATGTTCTAAAGCTAAGCTGGTGTTTGAAACAATAGTCCTTCTTTTTTTATTACTTGCCCTTGTCAGTGTTCTGCTAAAAGCATTTCACCCAAGTTACGATTAGAGAGGAACACTAAGTTACACCATGATATATTTGTATAATATGCTTAAAAGTTTAACAAAGGTACAGCACTAAAAAGACATCTGCTTCTTGGCTAAAACTTATGCAAATTAGATTCATTTTGGAGATGTATTTCAGGAAATTTGCCTTTCATTTCTTTAATGCACATGTTTCAAGGCAATTAGTATGAAACATTTAAAGCGATTAGAGGTTTATAGATACACCTAACATTGCATATCTGTGTAGCATAAGCCCATTTAATGTGAACCTCCTACTGTCTGATCTAGGTCAGTTCTGAGCAAGACCCATTATAAATGAATTCTAATGACGGGAGGATCTGATGTATCATTAGTTTTAAGTGGAGTTTAAAATATAATACTAAAATCAAAGCTTGCAGAGATCCCAAATCCATCCACATAATCTTGATGTTATAATCAGTGTAAGTTACAGCAGAATTTGTAAAAACTGTGTCAGCACTCTTGTACGGTTCCCAATTCACCTTTGGGCAAAGAAACACACACCAGGAGGCCAGCTGTTCAAATCACCGCAACTAACATTAAATACAGGGATTTCCATAATTAGAAAATGACTAACAACTGTAATAAATGATGTTGCCCTCAAAAATTATTTGTTACCTTAATGAAAAGTTGCACCTGCACAGTGATGGTAAAAAGCTCAAACATACCAACTTTGGGAATTACACAGCACTAGACAGAAAGTGGCCTCATATTTGACTGGCATCTGTGCCAACATAAATTCTTCCAATGAGATACAAATCAATTCAGGAATACCAGCTCTAACAAATTGATCTAACTGCCATTATCTCTCCATCAGCCATCTCTTACTCTTCCTTGTTCACTCATCAAACAACTCAACCTTGCTTCCACTCACACTGCAAACTCTTCTGTGGAATTGTTCTGTTAGAGCCACAAGTGACCTCCACAGGTGTAATCACAGGTTCCTTATAATTAGTTCCTGCAGCACTTGACATTTTCAACCATACTCTGTGCCTTCTTGGTGTTCTGTGAAGGGGTTTCTGGTCTCCTGCTACTGCTCTGAGATCTTGGACTTTTTCCTTCCTTCTTCCAGCCCTTTATGTATCAAGAGTAGGGTTCCACCCTAAAGCCTTCTTTCACTTTCTACTGGCAAATTCAGTAGAGTACCTGGGTTTTCAAAATCACTAAAAATCCAGAAGTTCCCAAATATTTACCCCCATGCTAGGTCACTCTTTCGAAGTCCAATCCTCTGTATCCTGCTATTTACCAAAACAGGTTCCTTTGGATGTATACCACTCTTCAGAGCACATCTTACTTCATTTTTATATCCTCCAATACTTAGCAGAGAAGTTGGAACATTCCAAGTACTTGAAAGTGTGTTAAATAAATGAAAGCATCAATTTATTTATTCAGTTTCATAACAAGAGAATCTGAAATTATAAAACTATCACTCTGGTCTTCCAGAACTGCTTTTTTTTTTTTTTTAATTGAAAAGGTTATAACAGTCTTATAGGCATTCAGGCATTAAAACAGGCATTCAGCAGTTTTTCCAAAATTACTGTATACTCACTTTTTTCCATTATTACAAATCAGAAATGGCTTCTCAAAGATAACCTAATGACAATTTTGCAAGAAATCAGGTTTTTCTGATCTCCTAATCCTGAAGTAGATCTACGGACATTAGTTATCTATGCCATGGAAGTCATATGAGCTCGTAAGGATCAATACAATGCAAAAGTGATAACCAAAGTTTGCTATCAAATGGAGGGATAATTGATAGCATGATGAATAGAAAACCCTACAGAATACAAACATCTCATAACCTCTGCCATGTATGAACATTTCATTATTATCCATTAATAGCAACATCATAGATACATATAGAAACCAGAGCCATTGAAAAGTTTTATTGCCTGCTATTTTTGTATCAAGGCAATGTAAGCAATACAAATCAAATTATTAGTACAGCTTAGCAGTACAATACATCTCAATTTGTTGGAGACTACCAACTTGTCCCCCGTTATACACATTCTGTTATTTCTTTTAAAGACAGCTTCCAGTTGGACACACGGCTTCTAAGCTAGAGATTCAATTTCCATCAAAGTCAATGCGAAGATGTAACTGAATGCAAGCCAAAAAGACATGAGCAAAAATGGTCCATGCAATATCCAAACAATCTCCAACCCAAAGACAAGGTAATTGCCAATTTATACATTCACCCCCCAGCTGGGAATGCTAACAACCTTGGGCCCAGAGACAGAAGGTTTATGTTGCTGATGGCAAGACTGACTGATCTTAAAGTAGCTGTCCACCCACCCTTAACTTTCCCTTTGGCCTCATACATGAAAAAGAATGAAATAAAACTATTTATTTTGGGTCTCTATGTTACAACAGCTTGGCCTATACTGTAAGCAACAGTGTAAATATTAGTCAATAGTTTTGAAATTAATACAGCAAACACACAACATTAAATACTAAGCGGCTAACTTTACATCTCTGTATTGATTTATGGATACAGGTTTGGAGTCACAGCTTTCTGAAGCACTTTGAGCACTTTGGCATCCTTCTATCTGATCCTTCCAACAGTCTTGTGTCATGCTCACCATTTCAATGTACAAAACAGAGGCTCAGATTGGGGTTAAATGATTTCCTTGGGGTCCAACAGTGACAGATTTCAAACAATTGCTCAATCTAGTACATTTTTCACTGCACCAGGCCAAACTGAAGCAGAGCACGCCCTTCCCACAGCCAACTGCTCTCAAGGTAGATTCCATGTTGGTAAGACCAAAAATGGAAGCAGAATGACTTCATTGTCCCCTTCATTTAGGGAGATGTGGCTATATGCAATGCTGGAAAACAAGGTCAGAAATAACCTCCAAATTCAGGATAATTATATAATCTTCCTAAATTTGGCTTTGGTTTTGCTTTGATTTGCCTGACCGGGTTGAACAAGGCCAAGGGAAGAAATTCGGTTGTCATCTCATGTTTGGCATTCTCTTCTCATAAATGGAATAAATCCAAACACACACCTTTTAATTTTTATCAAAATTGATAAAGATGCTATTACTGATAACTATGTATTCTTTGAGGAAAAACATAAGAATTATACTTGGTTTTAGGTGGGGAAAAAAGATGTGATTATTGTATTTCTAAGCTATGTATGCTATTAACGGCAGTTTGGGAAATCAGTATGTATAGGTTAAATGAAGGAATTCACTTAGGTGGTAAAAATAACTCAACTTATATTTAGGTGCATCCCCACATGTTGAAGGTGAAATGAGAAATAATTCTCCCTCTCCTAAAGTTCTGCAAGTCAGTAACATATCATTAGTCAACATGGCAGTCAATGGTGTACATACACACACACACACACACACACACACACACACAAAAACAAATATTTAAGTGACATAGCAGAGTCTTCATTTCAACTTTGATTATTGCTTTGATGGAAAGACACTGATAGAACTTTGAATAAGTGGACATGCTCAGTTAGGTAGGTCACTAGCTATTGTGGGTAGAAGAGTTCAGCCACAGAAAGTTTAAGGACTACTCCAAATCTGGTAACACATCAAAACACAGAATTGACTGATGAATCCATTTCATCATTATATTGTACTTTTCTCATGTTTTTTTCCACTCAAGTATTGGATCACACAGTGCCATTCCACTCATTACAGCATAACAGAGCCCCCTCAGTCTACTATCAGTGCCCTTCAAAATCTGGACAGTTGTGTTCTAATTTTATCTCCTATTACTCCTCCAAAGTTGCCCTGGGACACTGAAAAAGTCAAACTCCTTGCTTTTACTAAAAAGGTCAAGATATACACTATAATGTCAACACCTAGTATAGGACTTGGAAATATGTGCCCAGAGGTACACTGGCACCAATGTCATCTCTCCCCCCAGTGAGAGCTTTAGGGCATTTTAAGAGACTTGTGCACTTGAAGCATCACCTGGGGGATCATAACACATTTGTTTACTCAGCCATGGTTCTTCTTTGTTCACCTGAATCATCTAAATCACCTGGGCTGATTAAAACAGATTGTTGGGCTCAACCCCAAAGATTCTGATTTGGTGGGTTTGGGATGGGGCTGGAGAATCCATATCCCCAAAAAGCTCCCAGGTGATTCTGATGCTATTGGTCTAGAGACGACTTTTTAAGAATCATTGCCTTACTGTTACAGGCAATAGTTTATTGCTTAGCTCTATTACCATTCACTGTTCTCTTTAAAAAAATAATGATATCAGTGTAAATAATGCCTAATTCAATAAGCAACAAATATTTTTTAGTGTGAATTTATGTTCAGCACTCTTCCAGGTCAGGGAATGAATCCATAAACAATATAGACAAAAGTCTCCACCTTCATGAAATTTACATTTTTGTGGAGAAAACAGACAAAACAATTCAATTCAGTTAAGTTTTATTTAGAAAAATTAAAGAGAGTAGAAGGAAAAGAGGAGTTGAAGTAGAAGACTCAGGTGAATATAGACTGATAAAGGAGGAGACAACACTTGAGCAAAGGCCTCAAGGAAATGAGGAAACTAACCCCAGACAGCTATCTTGGGAGACTCATCATAGGCTGAGAGAAGAACAAATACAAAGACCTTGAGACAGAAGTGTGCTGGCAAGTTCCAGGAATAGCACAAACATGGGATACGGAGAAGAGACAGATCCTAAGGGTCTAACTATCCTGGTAAGAACTTTACTTTTGCTCTCAATGAAGTAAGGAACAATCTCAGGGGGATTTTACCTGAGGAGGCAAACCATCTCACTGAAGTTTGAAAACGATCCCTCTGCTACTGTTAAAGGCAAAAATGGGAGTGTATGTATACAACAGGAGCAGAACCAAGGGGACCAGCTGGAGGCTACTGGCAGGAGAGGATAATCACTTGGACTAGGACATCACAAGGAGAGTCATCAACTGTTGCATTCATATGTATTTTTGAAGATCAAGGTGACAGAATTTACTACCAGGTTAAATGTAAGAATAAGGAAAGAGTAAATAATCAAAGATAATATTTCGGTTTTGGCCTAAGCAATTGGATAATGTTCCATCTCCTAAGACTATGGAAAGAGCATGTTTGTATAAAGTTGTTGAATAAATTGTTCTCCTGTGGGCAATTAGGTTTGAGAAGTCTACTGAATATGGAAGAGGGAATGTTGATGCGGACATTTGTCTTCAGATTAAAGGTCTGGGTGCCAGAAATTTGGGATTCCATAGTGAGTATGAATAGTATTTGAAACTATGGGACTGAGGTGAGATCACCTGATGAAGGAACAACACTGAAGAAAATGGGATCCAGTAATGGAAGTTTGGGAGGCGGAGAATAAGCCAATAAATTAAGGAGAAGCCAGTAAGAGAGGAACAAGAAACCAGTACTTCAGAATAGTGTTTCAGGAAGAATGGAATAGCAAATGCAATCAGTGTTAAAGTAAGGGGGCCCCCAAATTAACTATTGCAGTTTTCAATATGGGGGCTATTCGTGTCCCGGCAAAAGCACTTTTAGTGGAGTAGGTTTTCCAAAGTCCTCACTGGGGAAACTAAAGAGAAAAATTGGGCCAGAGGAAGACAGAAACTATGAGCAAAGTTTTCTAGAAAATATTAGGTGGTTGTTAAAGTTCAGTGTTCCTGAGAGGCTACAGAGGCTCTGGGGAAAATGGTAGATCCCAGGTCCCAGCCAAGAGATACAGATACTGTAAGTGTGCGAGTTAGGTGGGACCCAGATATCTAACTTTAAGAACTAGGGAGAAAGATGTTGCCAGTTATCCCTGAGGCACCTTTGGAGAATGGTCTCCAAAATAGTGATCTTGGTCATTTCTGAGGAGCTCACAAAACAAAACCAACCCATCACCAGCCATCAACCAACAAATCAAACCTTCCCTGAACCACTCACATCACTTATTCTATTGAGGCAAGTTGGGGCCTTAAGTTTGTTGACACTCCTGTATCATTAGCAAATAAGACTGAAAGTAAAGATGTTTTAGAAAAAGAACAGGTGGAGATGCCTGGGTGGTTCTGTCAGTTAAGCATCAGACTCTTGGTTTAGGCTCAGGTGATGATCTCATGGGTTTGTGGGTTTCAACCTCACATCGGGCTCTGCGCTGGCAGAAAGGAGCTCACTTGGGATTCTCTCTCTCTCTCCCTCTCTCTCTCTCTCCCCCCCTCCACTTGTACTGTCCCTGTCTCTAAATAAATTAATTAAAAAAAAAAAACTTTCAAAAGAAAGAAAAAGAAAAGGAACAGGTGGTCCCACTCATGTCAGAGCCAGGAACTCTTGTAGGAAAATCTGGGCTGCCTATCCAAGGAAGATATCCTTTGCCACACAAGAGGGTTATAAAAATATTTTTAAATGTTTCCATATTCATCTTCAGTAAGAGGCTTCCCTCAGGAGATGGGGTATTTCCTACTGGGTGAGGGGATTATTCATTTATACATTAACACATAAGCCTTGTTTGCATTTTTATTTTCTGAGCCTGAAATATTCAAGGATTTGAGTATGTTGCCTGTTAAACTGCACTTCTCACTTGTGAGCACATAAATCACACTGGAGAAAAGAACATTGTTCCTGGAGCAAGGTATTTCAAATACTTCCCTTCCACTGCCTCTGGAAGGGAATGGGTGTTACTCAGAAGTAGATGTCATTTATGTCTATTTTTCATTGTAAAAAATAAGAAAATGAAAGTAATGGAATGGATCTTAAATTTTCCTCACTTTCATGTGGCTGCAGGCTGTTGTTTTAATTATTTAAACATCCAGACTTGTTTTGGTGAAGAGAAACACTTACATTTTCCTGTTGCATTTTCTAAAACAAAAGGCAGCAGAACATATGAATTGCCACACTGACCACCATGTTCTCCTCTTTCCCCCGAATCTATTCTCCATATTAACATCAAATAATGTATATTGGGAGACCACGGGTGTCCCCCTGCCACACGCCACAGGAAATAACGGCTGGAAGCTCTGAGGAGATATGCTGTCCCCTCTCAGCTACCTTCTCAGATGCCATATTTTGCAAAGTATGTGTGTGTGCGTGCACACACATAGAATAAAGCTGTATTGTCAATGCAAAATGCACAAAAGTACTAACAGCAAAAAATTATGCAAAGTCAGATTTTCATGTGATTGACAAAAGCTACAAAACCACAGTAAAAAGCATTCCCAAGAAAACAACTAGTATGAAGAGCTGAACCAGAAAACCTTTAAGTTCACACCAAACTTTGAAAGAGTAAGTGGGTTCTCTTGGACAACAGTCTATGTGATTGATGTGAGCATAATATCTGTGGCCATCCCCCTCCCTGCACATACTAAAGGTCAAGTACAAGGGAAGTTCTAACTGAGGTTAAAAGAGAGATGTCCTCTATGGAGGGTTAATTTCATCCTGAGAGTCAGCGCCAGGAGCCTGGGGTAGGACTTGGGTTCTGTTGGAACATGAGGGTCTAAGAAAGAACAAACCACAGCTCGAATTCACTGGAGTCTGTGCCGCAGACACTGTGAGCCTGTTCAGTAGAACCTTCTCAGTCAGGGCTGTCAGTGTGGATGACCCCTAATGTAATATGGAGGGGAGTAGGCCATTTCTTCAGCTGTGGCAACCCCAGTGCTGAAAAGAAAACATTTGAACTTGCCCAACATCCTTCAGGAAGAGGCCAATTCCACAGAAACAGATTCAGCTCCTTGAGGGCCAGTTAAGTGATATTTCAATATGGTTGCCGATGCCAACATCAATAAGGGTGCAATGGGCATGGAGGTGGGGGGAGAGAGCAGAACACATCTGGCTGCCACTCTTCATATCTTTAAATATGACCAGAAAAATGCCAAGTGGGGACTAATAGGTAAGAGGGGAAGGCCCCTCTTTTGGCAATGGGCCCCTGTGTCCTATAAATAAAGAGATTCCATCAGTTGGCTGACTACCACTTTCATGGAGCAGCCCCTCTTTCCACTTTGTAGTCTTAGCTCTGCCAAGGCACAGAGTGGAGAAGTTGACCAGTGGTTAAACATGCACCCTTCTGAGACTACAGAACAATTTTCTCCTTTGACTTTGCCTTGCGAGACACTGAGCCTACAGCTTCACTGAGTATCTGAAATGGCTTCCAGGAGAATCTTGCCTAGGAATCAGCTGCCAATCATATGAGGAAGATTTTAGCATAGTTTTGAAAGATGGAGAGAAAGGACTTATGAAGTTCAAGATACCCCAATAAAAAAAATTCAGTAGCAAACTTTTTCATTTTTTTCTCAGAGACGGGATTAAGTACCATCTGTTTCCTGGTACCTTCCACTCTCAACGCGGTAGCTTATTTTATGTGGAGAAAAAAAAACCCTGAGATTATCCTCCACGGTGCCCCAAATGTGGTATAAAATGATTACCACTCTTCTGATTTAAAAAGTGTTTTTATTAGTGGTAACCCAAAGGGCTGATACAGCCTGAAGGAAACTGCACTGTTCTCTTGCTTGAAAGGTAATTAAAAAGCCATTTTGCCCTGACAGTGGAAACTCTCTGATTCAGGAGAAAAGAAGTTTCTTCTTTCTTGAAGGGCAAGACAAATTAAGTATGTGTTAGAATGTGGTGACACAAGTCTATAATGCTCCCACTTGGAAAATCTAAAGAGAAATATTGCTAACACATAGCAACTTTTAATTTAGAGCAAAACCTCATGCTCAGAGCCTCTATTTCTGTGTCAGTTCACCCTTGGAAGAGAAGCAGGGTGGTAACACACTGTGTTCTCTGGACCAGCATCATTAGCATCACCTGCAAACTTATTAAAAACATAAATTCTTGGGACTTTCCCTAGACCCGTGAATCAGAAATTCTCCAGGTAAGGCCCAGCAATATGTTTTCTTTGGGTTTTGTTTTAGTTTTTTTTAATGTTTTCATTTATTTATATTGAGAGAGAGAGCACGAGAGATGGAGAGGCAGAGAGAGAGAGAATCCCAAGCAGGCTCCGTGCTGTCAGTGCAGAGCTCAACAAGGGGCTTGCTAGAATCTACGAGCCACAACATCATGACCTGAGCCGAAATCAAGAGCCAGAGGCTCAAATGACTGAGCCACCCAGATGCAAGTATGTTTTTAGCAAGTCCCCTGAGGACTCTGATCCCACTCAACTTCGCAAACCACTGCTTAATCAACAGTTAATAAATTAATTACCCATCATCATTACATTCATTACCCACATGTTTCCCCCTCCCCAAATTTAAGGTTAACTGATTGCCCAAGTCTATAATTCATTTCTCTAGTTGCCCTGAGCATTGAGTAACAATGCAAGGTGTATTTTTAATGTATCTCATTTTTGAGTGTAGGGTGCTGGAGAATCATTAAGTGACTTACTTCATTGCATCTGGTGAAAAATCTAAGTTTAATTAAAATAACGTAAAACCAGCAATAGCCACACCGCCGTGAAGCCCACATTGCTACCAGTCGTGGAGATGCCATTTTACAAAACAACATGAGATCAGTACCCGTGATAAATAAAATGGTAGCAGGTGCACCTGTGCTGTTATTTACAATTTTTTCTTCAAGTGTTTCCTCTAAAACTGCAAAAGCCTGTAACTGAATGGACTGTACAATGTCTGGGACCTGAAGAGTCAGGGAAGTGCCTTGTACCGGAACAATCATCCAAGACAGGAAGTCCATTTTAAAAAATACATGTATGGGGTAGCCATGCAGAGAGTTCACTTACCAGTGGATAATAATTTAACTATCCTAATCCTTATTTTTGATGAAAATCAGCCACACTCAGACAAGGCAGATGTGCTAAATCAATTTAGGAAGGCAATTTACTGTGATGAGGTTGTTACTGAGTCAAAAAGAACATCAGGGAATTTATGCAAATATTTTGGGGAATTTGTTCTGAGTATGCAAATGCCACATAATTAGTTATCACGCTTTTCATGCAAAATTAAATTTGCTATAATAACAAATCACACTCAAGAATAAGGCTAGTTAACATGAAAAGGCCCCTCATTTTTATGACTGAAAGGCTGCAAATTGAGGGTAAACTGCAGGTGAGTCTAATTCCAGCCTCCAGCATTGTTATTCATTTTAGTCAAACAAACCTACTACAACAAGAGGTGGCAGGATTTTGAGGATTTTGGACAGCACTTGTATGCATGAGGGAACTACACGAAGTAGAAGCAAACGGAGCCTCTGCTTTGGGACTAGGCTGTCTCAGGAATGATTAGCCAGATAGAGTATCTTTTACCCTTTTAGCCTGTAATTATTTTTGAAGGACTCAGTGCTATGGTTTAGTTTACCAGAAAAACAAAGTCAAATTTCTCTTTTGGACTATCTCTAAATTCTCACCACTGCTTGCTTTCTGCCTGTTCCAAGCTGACAGGCTGGAGAGAACTTGGACTTCAAGCACACTGGTTCTCTATGACTCATTCAGTCAGCATCCTCCCTGGTAGGTGGTCTCTAGACCTCCACTTGCTGGCAAACCTCTGTGTCTGCTGTCCTTGCTGAAAAAATATGGGAATTGGGCTCTAACTACCTCCAGGCCATTTCAACTGTAGTGCACCCCTGCTTGCCCATGGCTGAGAAGTTTCTTAGTATGTGAAGCTTTCAGTGCTAACACTGGGAAAGTCTTGAGAAAATTGGGACAAATTGGACACTCTTCCATGATCACCTCTTCCTCTATTACTATCAGCCTCTTTGCCCATTCCTCATAACTGGGCTTCAGTTTTTCTAAAAATGATGTGAGAATGAGCTCAGCCTTGAAGTTCAGTGCTATGGACCATCACTAACTCTAGGACAGACTTTTTTTGCTCATCCACCATCCACTGAAGCAGTGGCTGTTTGTTCCAGCATGGCCCATAACTCACCCAGATCTTGCTTCATCCTAAGTGGACTGCTCCACTTGGGACCAAGGGGTCACCATCATCTGAGGTTCACTCTCAGAGCTCTCCTCCTCTCAACTCCTCCCCCAGATCAGAGCTCCAAAGATAGGTCTGTCTACATCACAGCCATGCCCCCACCTTGGATACTGTGCTTATATCAATTTCTGTTCTGTGTCATTCACTGGGAGGAATCCTTCGACTATAATAGACTCAATTATACTCTTGGATTACATCTAAGTCCACACTAGTTCATTATTGATATTCCTGTTTTAGTGCTTTAAATAGACTTTGCTATCCCTTACGGAAATGACTGGTGTACTTTTTGAACACTGGTGCTCTCTTTTCTCACAGATCACAAGCATTGGGCATACTGTTGTTTTAGAATCTAGACTACTCACCTGCTTTGCCACATTAGCATAGTGTATATAATGACAAAAACAGATTCTACTACCATGTTTTTTTGGAAAAACAGGAACACAAAGCTGTACTGAAGCTAGGATACTCCAATGTTTGAAAGCTGCATTTATCCATAAGACAGAGAGATAAAATGACAAAAATGGTAGGGATATTTTGTAAGAAGCGGGGAAGTGAATGATAACAGCACAAGGTCTGTCTGGCTGCCCGCACATGGAGACATCTAGTTTCCTGTTAAATCTGGCTGTTTAAAGCACCTGACTTCTCCGGTTTCAAGAGCTCAATTACCTACTTCTTGCCACATCCCTAGCTTAACAATCAAGTATCCCTGGCAAACTTCAGTGTGTTTGACCCCTTCCTCTTCTATCTTTCTTAGACTGAAACACCAAAACCAGGATTATAACCAGATCAAGTCCCGATTCCCAATAGCTGTTTAATTCACTCCAGTTTGACAGTATTGCCTTCTCAACTTTAATTATAACTATGTCTTGTCTTTGCCCAATACTCAACCTAACTTGCTAAATCTTAAAACACCGAATGTTTATGCATTTACTTTACATGAAAGTTATATTTTTGTAAAAATTATGTGTCTAATTTTTAAACATTTTATAGCTACTGTATCTCACAATCATTTGTAAAGTATCATCCCTTCATTCATCACTTTGGTAAAGTCCATTTTATATACACTAGGTTTGCTTAGCAGAAAGTCAATAGATTTGATTAGACAGAGTCCTTCTAATCTGTAAAGACACAAGTAGTTCAAACAAATATTTTAGTACCCACTGTACAAACAACGCTCTGCTAAATGCATCAGCTTTGGCCTCTGAAAACAGGAAAAGCATGGATACAGGAAAGTTATGTATAGTAAATTACGGAGACTTATTTTATAATGAAAGGCTATCATTCCACCCAGGATTGAGGTCCAGAGGTATGATTAATGCCTATTAAAACTGAACTTGTGGGAAAATAATTTATAAAAATCACATTTTACCTAAAGTTTTATTCTCAACATAACACCATCAAGTTAAATTATCTTTTACAACATACCAGTAAAACAAATACTTCTATCTCCATTTTACTGATAAGAAATATGGACCCATAAGGTTCAAATAACAATATTTGAGTAAGTACTTGAAAACAAAATGTGTAATCATCAAAAATGAAAGAAAAAATATTACCTTTCTTTTCATAATTTTCCTAGACCATAGAGAATATTCTTCAAAAAACTGCATTTCATAATCTGTCCTGGGGTCAGAGCCTAGGACATGTAGAAGCTATATAGACTATGAGTCTTCTGGGTTTCAGTTTCCTTTTTCATAAAATGAGTAGATGCAGCCAGATCAGTGGTCAGCAAACTTCAGGGAACATCAGAATCACATGGAGGGCTCGTTATAACACAGATTGCTGGGCCCACCCCTGGAGCTTCTGATTCAAGAGACCTGAAGCAAGACTTGGCAATGGGCATATCTCACAAGTTCCCATGTGATGGTGATGCTATTGGTCTAGGAGCACACTTTGAGAACTGCTGGACTATATCACCTCAAAGGCCTCTAAGATTTTTAATGTGGAAAGATTTAATTAATATTCTTCCATTTAGACCAGTTGCAAATAAGCATTCATTAATCCATCCATCCAACCATCCATCCATCCATCCTTTCATCTATTTGTTCAACAAATTGTTTTGGACATTTATTACTAGTGTGTTTTCAAATAGATCCCAGTTTGGGTAAAAGTGGAGAAAAGGATTTAGAAAAGAAAATAATTTATATCCTTTATGGGTATTTGACAATACTCTTTAACTTCACTCCTGTGATCACGTAAAACCAGAAAAAATGAATTAAATCAGAGAAAGCATATAAAAATGAGTAAGATAGTACCTGCCACAAAAGATGAACTCAGCAAACATTAGCTGCATGGATCATTGACACACAGATAATCCATGGATCGTACTCGTTTTTCTTTTCTCACGGTATCGTTAGAGCAGCTAGCATCTCTCCTTTTTACAGCATTTTGGGAATTTCCTCCATATTTACTGGAGGTTAAATAAGCAAAGACCAAGGTTAAGAAACCAACGACCAAGACCATGCTGAAGAAGGGAGACGCTGGGTTAAGAGAGGTGAGGAGAATCACCTATAAACAACATAACTGATTCCTAACACGAGTTACCCAATTAAAAACAAAATTCCTGCCTACACATTATGTATTAACATTCGTTAAGGCCAACCGCGCCTCAAGGCACACATTTCCTGTGCACCACCTCACTCCTGGCCATGTGGTTGGGGTAGGAGCAGGGAGGGGTGGGCGGCACTGGCAGCAAGAGAGATAAAATAAATAAAACTGGCAAAACCAGCACAGTTGTCTGTGGAATATGACAGAGAAGTAAATTAAACCTAATCACACTCCCAGACCAAATCACATTTCTAAAGGGCTAGAGTTCTGCAGACACATGTTTAAATAATAATAATATAATAACATTCCCGATGCTATTTTGATAAGACTCTAGCCCTCAGGTGCTCTTAGCTTCTTACTGTGAGAAATGGTTGTCCCACCTACAGCCTGGCACCAACCATTTCAAATTATGCCCAAAGAAACTCCCAGAAACTCCCCCGGGAGCTGCTGAAAGTCACCCGTACTGCGTGAGATAGATCTTGAGCTCTGGACGGAAATCTTAATTTCCAGGTCTGTCTTCTAAAAATACCAGCCCTCATATACATCCTTTAACCTCTTCTGGGATTCTAAGATACAACAAAGTTTGAAATTAAAACTTTAAAAAGGCTGGATTGCATTAAATTTAGCTTACCTCTCCCTCTACAAACCAGAATGCAGGGGTAAACCAGGCCTTCCGAGCAAACAGCTCCCTTTCTGGCTCAAGGAGCAAGAAGGACCCTCCTGGGACAGCACAGAAGGCCTGAATGGCATTTCAGTTTCTCTGAGCTTACTTGTGGCAGTAAAACGGACTCACTGAGAAAACCCTTTAACAATATTTACTTGGAATTGTACAAAAAAAAATATTTTAAAAGATTTTTAGGAAGTAGGAAAGTCTGTTTCACAGCCAGCTGTGTGAGACAGAACTGCAGGAAGGCTTCTGGAAACTTTCAGCGGTGCTGGAGCTTCCTAGCTGTGTGGCCTGGAGATGTGCTTCCTCAGCGAGGGCACAAAAAGAAACTCCTAGAATTTCTTCAAAGATTTCACGTGGGCTTTACAAAGAAGCCCTGATTTTAGCCAAACAGAAAGAATACGTTAGTGTCACACATGACCATCAATTGCCATCAAGTAAGAAAAGCAGAAAATACATATTTTATTTTTACTTTAATTTTATCTTCTGAGAGAGAGAGAGAGAGAGAGAGAGAGAGAGCACGCACTTGCGTGCAAGTGGGGGGGGGTCAGAAAGACAGAGAGAGAGAGAGAGAGAGAGAGAGAGAGAGAGAGAACCCGAAGCCAGCTCTGTGGTGACATCAGTGAGCCAGATGCAGGGCTCGAACTCATGAACCATGAGATCACAACCTGAGCTGAAGTCTGATGCTCAGTCCCTGGGCCACCCAGGTGCCCCCAAAATACATATTTTAAAATACACGCTGTATGCCATGCAATTTCAGAATCCATGTATTTATTCACTCAGCAAGCTCTACGATGCACCTGCTTTTTGCAGTGCTAAGAGCTACTGAATATAATGGTGACAAAGATAGATAGGGTCCCCTTCCTCACTGCCATACATAATCCTCACAACCACCCGGGAGGGGGAAGGCACCATGATCTTACTTCATAAATGAGGAACTAAAGCTTGAACATGGTAACCCACTTCTCCAACTATACACAGCATGTGAGGGAGAGCCAGATGTTATAATGAGGACTCTGTGTCTCCAGAGTGTGTACTCTAACCTTTAGGGAAAGATGGGTCCAAATACTGTAGGAAAACTGGACTACTACAGCCTGTAAAGACTGAATTTATGGGTGAGTGTCTACATAAGCCTAACAATAAGGTGCTTTTTTAACAGAAACTGGCTTTCTTTCATAGTACAAGCCCTTTGAGATGATGTTTCCCGAGGGATTTTCATGCACTATAACTCATTTTTATTATTTCAACCCTAGCCTCCCTTAAGCACTGGCATCTGGGGTTTCTACCGCACCGCTCTGCACTGGTTTAAGGGACACTGCATTGCTTGAGGTTATTGGTGGGCACCTGTGGTGGACATAATGTGATTCAGGAGATCAGGAAGCCCCCTTCTTTCTAAGAACCACTCCTCCCCTACCCTGTGGCACTGGATTCTTGCTCCCAGGGTGGAACCTGTGACCTGAATGAAAGGCAGGCAGCAATCACATTCCCCTGGAGATATTGATGGGTTCAAGGATGCGCAATGAATCCAATCAGAGCCAAAGAGGTTTTGCTGGGACTAAGATGTGAAGAGCATCTTCTCTTTGCTGGCCTTGGGGTTGCCAGCTCAGCATTTGTTACAGGGATCATCACCACCTGTGTCCCTCACACTGTGCCTTTGACCTGCCTATCCTCTTTTCAACAGGCCTGAAGTGTACACTTTTACCAGACCTCATCAGCAAAACGCTGCTGATGATATGAGCTACAGAAAAGGTGAAACCATCCAATAAATGTTACCATGGGTGAAGGCATGATGCTGCCTCTCAGGAGTTATGATTAACAAATAAATATAATCATGCAGCTCTCTTTTACACTCATTTCGCAGGGTGGGCCGATTCAGAGATGAATGGCTCAGCATTTCTGGCAGAGGAAAGGCAGCTACTTAAGACAGTCCTGAATGAAAAACAATAAAACCCACCTCCGGGCTGGTAAGATTGGATCACTGAGGGCAAAGGGTCCTTAAACAACAGCTAACAGTTCTACCTTCCTTCAGAGATACTTTGCAGACTCTCGTGTGAAATACTTTAAAGAAACCTGAAATTCTGGACATTAGCAATATTAACCTGAAAATTCATATCCTTCCATGCCCCTGTATCAACAGCCCTCTGTCCCATTGTAATGACATGTGAGATCTGTGACATCACCCACAGAGCAGGATTCAATGATGACTCACTCATCCTTCTTTCCTCCCCCGCCCCCCAAGGCCACCAGCATCCCTGCTGCTCAAATGGAGTGCACAGACCTGAAGCATCAGCATCTCCTGGGTGCTGGTTAGAAATGCAGAGTCCCCGGGGTGCCTGGGTGGCTCAGTCCTTTAAGCGTCCAACTTTGGCTCAGGTCATGATCTCAGTTTGTGAGTTTGAGCCCCACATTGGGCTCTGTACTGACAGCTCCGAGCCTGGAGCCTGATTCGGATTCTCTGTCTCCCTCTCTCTCTGCCCCTCCCCCGCTCACGCTCTTTCTCTCTCTCTCTCTTAAGAATAAATAAACATTAAAAAAAGAAGAAGGAGGAGGAGGAAGGGGAGGAGGAGGAGGAGGAGGAGAAGAGGAGGAGAAGAAGAAGAAATAATGCAGCATGCCAGGTCCTGCCTCAGCACTAGAGGCTCAGAATCTGATTCTAATAAACTCCCAGCTACTTTTCCTGGACTGTGGGCCACATTCTGAGTAGAAAAGGTTTGGGCTTCAGTGTTTCTTAATCTTACTTGATCATAAAGTTCCCCTGGGGAATCTTCTTACAAATACCTATTTCTGGGCACAACCCCAAACCTCTCAAATTAGAATCTCCACAAAAGAGACTTGGGCATTTACCAGGCAGCCAAGGTGATTATGGGGGGCAGGCAAAAATGGGAAATCCTGGGAATCAAATTTCCAGTGCCAGCCTGTGCCCTCAGCTGCTAACCCTTATCCTGCCTCAAATCTGTTGCTTAGCAGATGGAAACACACTACTGCTCCCACTTGGGCTATGTCTTTTTCCCTTTTTTCCCTCCAGAAAGCTGGCTACCAAATGCTCCATCTCCATCTTCAGCACCTACAACTTTTTTTTTTTTTTACCTTTATATTGTTATGTGAGAAAGGACCTCAGAAATATTAAAATCCCAATTCTATTCAAAGAAATGAAGATAGCTTAATAATCATGGTCCAGTGCCATTGCTATTTATGGTCTTAGTGTACCCAAAACGAAATGAAGATTCTTTTAATTTTTTTTTTAACGTTTATTTATTTATTTTTTTTTTTTTTTGAGACAGAGAGAGACAGAGCATGAACAGGGGAGGAGCAGAGAGAGAGGGAGACACAGAATCCGAAACAGGCTCCAGGCTCTGAGCTGTCAGCACAGAGCCCGATGCGGGGCTCGAACTCACGGACCGTGAGATCATGACCTGAGCCGAAGTCAGACGCTTAACCGACCAAGCCACCCAGGCACCCCTGAAGATTCTAATTGTTCTGCAGGTTGTAGACCAAATGTATTGCTTGGACTAAATAAATGACTTTTTTTTTGAGGACTCACAAAATGCAGCAGTGTTAGTAATGGAAAAAATGGATAGAAATAATAACTCTCTCCCCCTAGGATCTAGGAAAACAGCATTTGCTAAGGTTTTCTATATTGCTTAAAAACTAGTAAATATATTTAATATGGTTGCTAAAATTCTTCAGGCCTCTGAAAAATCCTTAAATATTAGTCCTTCCTTAGCCTTGGTTTCTTCATAAGACAATAGGATATTCATACCTGTAGGGTTCTTCCAGTGATAAGTCTAAAAGGGAAAAGGTATACCAGTGCTTGCCACTGTGGGGTGACCTTGAACTCCAGGAGACATTTTTTATTTGGTTGTTGTATCTGGGAAAGAAGGGAGGAGGCCCTGGCAGCAAGTGGGTAAAGCCAGGGACACTGCTAAGCCTCTTATGATATTCAGGACAGTCCCCACAATGATGAATTTTTCAGGCTGAGATATCAATGGTGTCAAGGTGGAAAAATTCTGATGCAGACCAGGCACTGTCCACATCCTCAGAGCTCAAATATGAACATCACCCTACTCTCCACCTACTTCCATTCAGCCCATAGTTACCTAGTCAGTAGAACCAAATTTGAAACCATGTTCCTCTACCTCCAAAGCTGTATTCTCTCTATTCCAACATGCTACCTCTCACTGCAGAAAAGACTATGGTAATCTTCCCATGTTGATTTATACGCATCCCTGCAAATTGGAAATCTTGTACTCCGTCCTCAAATTCATTGAACATTGAACACTCTCATTATGCCGTTTTGGGTGGAAAGTGGCAAATAGAGGACTTGAGGAAGTGGATGAAGCCCAAGATGCAGAAGGTTGGGGAAGACTAGTATTTTTTAATCTATTTTGTCTTCAACAGAGCAGCTGAGTTCTTATGAGAATCAAGATGTTTAAAACTTAGTATGTTTTTAAGAGGAAAAATTGAGATCCAAATGACAGAGGCAGAAGTAGAAGTTGAAAAAGATTAACACTTTCTGACTTCTCTTACCACCAGATACAGCTCCTAGAGTCTCCCTGGCCTGGACAGTACTTGACATACTTTGACAGCCAAAATGTTAAAAATTTAAGAGCATTAAATAATGAACACATAACAGAAACATGGGGAAAATACCAAACACTGTGAACTCAGTTATGATGTCTTGGTAACAAGGAGTGAAAGCAACCAACCCATCTACAAATGGAGAAAAATATATACAAATTTTATTCGAAAGGTAGACTGGATGCATGCCTCATGCTTAATTTAAAATGAACTTGCATTTCAACCTTGGATGAGTAGTGCTGAAATATGATTAAATGCTGGAAAGTTTCATGGAAAGAAAAACTTACAGCAATCATAATATTAGATTTTTATTCCCCTAGGGTGTCTATAATCATAGGACAAATGATTAAATACACCCTTTATGTGGAAATGCCCTGTAGTTACCATGAACCTCTTATTATGAAGAAAAAGTAAGACAATAAAATGGAATTTGTTTAAGGAAACATTTAGAGTTTCATTTAACTATTTCCTTTACCCTCATATATCAGCCATTAAACCTCCTCTATTAAAATTTCA
>NW_026057584.1:95161465-95231465 GCF_023721935.1 Panthera uncia | reverse complement strand
CATGGAGCCTAGTTGGGATTCTCTCTCTCCATCTCTCTCTGCTCCTCCCCTGTTTGTGCTCTCTCTCTCAAAATAAATAAATAAACATTAAAAAAAAGTACAGGTTTGTGGCATAAAACATCTATTAACAAAAAGAAAAATAGTTTGCAAGTCTCTTAATTATAACTTTATTTTTGATGTATAACTTACTGAATCACACAGTGTTTGTGGCAGCTAAAAACTATTGAGCATACACTATATACAATTAACATATATTAATTTATTTAATTCACACATAGATGCATGCACACACATACACACACATCAATGTGGCATATAATTACTATTAGTCTACTTATTTTACAGATAAAGAAACTCTGGGTGAAGACGTGCATGTAAGTAAATGTGTGTGTGTGTGTGTGTGTGTGTGTGTGTGTGTGTGTGTGCAGTTTTAGGTGAAATATAAAAGGTACCCTAATTGTCCTTGACTGATACTAAATTTTTTACACTATAATTAATATTCTTGTGCTGCACAGATTAACTTTTATCAGTTCTGGGGCTGAATATAAATATTTATACTCTCTCCTTTTCTTGCTGGCAGGGTAGAGTAGTTTAAGACACCTTTGTGGAGAGGGTGTAAGATGAATAGCAAACAACTGACGAATTTCTCCAAAGTTTTACATTAATGATTAAACAGCATCATCTGATGACTTACTCAGCAGCTCGCAGACAATAAAACATAACTAAATCTGTCAATTAGCATTTTCATCTTCTCTCCTGACAGAGCTTAATGGCATCTGCAAAATGCAATTTCCAACCCCGAGCTCTTTGACATTTTCTATTTCCTCCTGTGTTTCTCTCCCGTCGCTCCTGTTATGACTGAAAGCAGCAGCGTGTTATACTCCATGGTGGCAAATGCATCACCTGTGGTTGAAAGGAAAGCAATTATTGTGTCCTCGCTAAATCTCAGGGTTGACTTGGGTACCGCTTTTCCACTTAAGTGCATAAACAGCCAACCCAGGACCTGTTTTAAGTGGCTGAACCTTAGCGACAACAGCTGGACTGCAAGCTGATGCCACCTGAGGGTGTGGGACGCTGCCAGAGAAGAGCGCCTGCCCTTCCAGTAGCTACAAACACAGCACTCCACATTCCCACCTGCAAAGTGACAAACAATGACTGGGAAGGTAACATATGTACTTCCCTTTCCTGCTCCCTTGGTTTGAGGACAGTGACCCAGAGTGGAGGTTGGGCTGTTTCTCAGATGGTTCTCCAGCTGGTGGGAGTGGATACTATTTACACAACTGTCAGGAATTACATTTCTTTCTTCCCCAGGCAGCTATATTTAGCTCACGTATGTGTTACATATGTGTCAAATCCTGTCTAACTCTGCCATTTCCGAATAGTCAAGAAAGGATATTCCAAGTGATAAAGAAGTATGCCTTCAGGGAAACTTCAGAGCATCACTGGGGAGCTATGCATCTAATGGGGACATCTTCATTATTTCTAGGCTCAAGAGTCAAGTGCCCTGATAAAGAAATGCTCAATGTAACATTTCCTCTTGAATTATTTTTTAATGCACCTTTGCCTCTCTGTGCTAAAGAAATTGTCTCATTAACACCATCAAGCACCAAATGAAACATTCCATTCTAGACAAATACTGCAAGCCCCTATTAACCAGAATCCAATGAACTGATGCACATAATTAACCAGATTCAGGTCTAATACCCCATTTCTAGAAGAAATAATCAATGCTCAGGAGGATATTTCATTTCAGCCAAAGAAACAAATGTCAATGCTTTTTCTGGAGTCAGTTAGCTCAGTGGTCCAGTCTGCAGTGTCTTCTACAGAGAAAGAATTTTTAGAATATTGACCCTGAGGAAACAATCACACGGTCATCATAGAAAGGTAAAATTATGACCATGCCTGCACTTATGACTTGAGCATTTCAGAAATATTTTCCATGCAACGGGACAAAAATTTGTAAAGGATGTTAATGATAAAGCAAATAGAAATGTATATTCATGAATATACCCCTTAGCCTCTAGTATTCCAGAGTAAAAATTTTAAGGGCTGCCTTTACTCTGCCATTTGTTTTACTTTTGAGGGAGGGATGTAACCATTCTCTCACTTCATAGATAGGTGACTTGAGCTGTGAGGTTAAATGACATGCTCAGAGTTGGACAGCATGCCGATACCCAATGCAGGTTAGACGCATGAGCTTTGGGCTGAACATCTCATGAGTAAATCCATCACTACAGAGGAGGACCACTTGACAACACTTCTCTAAAAGGTTCCCTTTTGAGAGAAAATTCTGGCTTTAAAAAAGGGGTTTCTACTACCCAACAATGGGACCTCTTCCTTGCTAGTTTTTTGGAATAATTAATTACGAGGCTAAGATTTGCCCCGGGTTGTCTGAATTGTCCCTTCTTGGTAACGAGCAGAATGAACGCGAAGCCTCTACAAATTAATCTACCCAGGGCTAGTTCAGAAAGTACAATTTCTATTGCTCTATCAGCTCCAAGAGTTTTACAGGCTGCAGGTGGTTAATTCATTTGTGAGCTGTTCTGCACACACAGTCACACACACACACACACATATACAACAAGGGATGAGAATAAGCAGATCCAGTTTTTTTTTTTTTCTTTTTTACATAAAACTGGATCCTGGAATTTGAAGAGGTATTGATGAGGGCGTGGTAAATTGGAAGAACACAGTAGAGTTCACTTGGTCTGACTTCGAAGCCTGCTCAGCCATTTAATACATAACCAATGCTCTCTGCTTCCTCACAGGACTAGGAAAAGCCATGGCCTTGAGGAGCTCAACAAATACAGTGTGGAAGTGAAGTCACACAGAAATTCTTAATGGCTGCTCATTCCTACAACTACGATGCATCTAAGTCACACACCATCACCTTTTCAAGAGTTAGTAGTACAGTCAGGAGTGATGGCAATTGACCATCTTCCCATCTTCCTTCAAGACTTTCCATAATCATGTCTGAAAATGTCTTGAGAGTCAATCAGACTGCATTGCTAAACACGTTGGAATATGATTGTCCTGTCAGAGAAAACTCCTCCAATCTTCTTTGCCTCAATTTTTTTTATTATATGAAATTTATTGTCAAATTAGTTTCCATACAACACCCAGTGCTCATCCCAAAAGATGCCCTCTTCAATGCCCATCACCTCCCCTCCCCTCCCTCCCACCCCCCATCAACCCTCAGTTTGTTCTCAGTTTTTAAGAGTCTCTTATGCTTTCGCTCTCTCCCACTCTAACCCCTTTTTTTTCCTTCCCCTCCCCCATGGGTTTCTGTTAAGTTTCTCAGGATCCACATAAGAGTGAAAACATATGGTATCCGTCTTTCTCTGTATGGCTTATTTCACTTAGCATCACACTCTCCAGTCCCATCCACGTTGCTACAAAGGGCCATATTTCATTCTTTCTCATTGCCACGTAGTACTCCATTGTGTATATAAACCACAATTTCTTTATCAGTTGATGGACATTTAGGCTTTCTCCACAATTTGTTTGCCTCAATTTTTATACTATTTGTTGCTTACGTACATGGTGGAGGACAGCATAAAATACCTTGGGGAACCAAATGTGAAAAAGATGGGGAAGGATCTTGCGGCCTCCCAAGGGAGCCATGTGCATTTGTGAATCTAGTACAAGGTGGTGGTAAGTGCTACGGAAGGGACCCAATTTACTATGAGAAGGAGAAGCAGAGGAGGAAAGCCAGTTACCAATCTCTTCAGAGATGGTTTATTTCAGTGGAATGAGAATGGTTTATTTCAGTGGTATGAATGTGGATGCTGGAGTCAGCTGGCTTGGGTTCAAGGCCTGGTTCTGTAATTCCCTGGTTGTCTGACCTTAAGCAACTCCTTTAGCCACTTTGTGCCTCAGTTTTCTCATCTGTAAAATGGGACTTACACTAATAATTATTCCTGCCTCATATGGGTTTTAAGAAGATCAAATGAGTTAATTAATACTTGTAAAGCTGGCACTCCGTAAAGCTAGGCCACTCCTTGTAAGCACTGAGTGGGCACAGCGAAGCTCTTAATAGTGGCAATTAAAATTACGGTCATGGAGCGCAGGCCATGGGACAGATAGATATCAGCTCAGGCACTTTATGTTCATCATCTTATTTTATTGAATCTTCCCAGCAAGTAGCTATTATTTCCCCATTTCATAAGTGGTCACTCCCAAGAGTTGAATAACTTGTCCAAAGTCACATAGGTGGTGAGTGGCAGAGTGGAGCTCAATCCTATGACTGTCCAGCTCCCAAGTCCATGCTCTTTCTATCACTCTACACTGTCTGCTACTGTTCTTCCATATTTGCACATAAAAAGAATTTCCTTCAGTGGGGTGCATGTGGATTTGGCTTCGTTATCAAGCTGTTCCCCATTCATAACCATCCCCTTCGAGAGGACTGCTGCACGTCTTACAGAAGAAATATCAGTGCATGCTAATTAAAGCGTGGAGCACCAGATGCTTTGCCAGAAAGTAATTAGTGAAATTCCTGAATTAGGGTGCCCCTCACACTGGTGCAGGGCAGAAAACAGCTTCTGATGTTAGATTTTTCATCTTGAGAAGAGGGATCAGCTCCTTTAAGTCCTGGCTGAGCTGGGTCTCTTCTGTGAATCGAAGATGTGTAGATACCCAAGCACAATGTATAGACATCGAAGATGTACAAACATTAAGTGCAAATGACATAAATGAAGGAAATGTTCATTTACTTGCCATTGTTCACTAACTTCTTTAATAAAGGCAAACATTAGCTGAGTGCTAATTGTATGGCCTGCATTGTGCTAAGTGTTTTATATTAGGTATCTTGCTCAAGTTCTGTGTGGCCCAATGGTGTGAGCCTTATTGTCATCGACACTTGGCAGATTACCAAATGTGGACACAGAGCCGGAAGGTAATCTGCCCAGCTTGTTGCATATCTGTGGAATGTCTCAATGGAGGTGGGATGCAAAAGTGGCAATCTGCTTTCTGATCTATAGTCACTGTATTATAGTTTCTTCCCCTCTCACTCCTAACCAAAGCAACAAAATGTTTACTTCCAACAAGAAAATTGCTATCCCTCACCACAGAAATATAACCCAGATCCTAGTTCCTAGATTACTGGAAATTCTTCCTATTTGACCACTAACTCCTGCTCTATGGGATGCATATACATTTTCCCTTTCCTTTAGTTGAACAAACACATACAAGCAAAGACTGTGAATATTGCAATTCATATAGGGAGAGAGCTAAAAATCAGTCTAGGGTTTGGGGGCTGGGTATCACCAAAAGAAAAGCTGCTTAATCCTGTATGTATTTTACCTTTACTGTAAATCTCCTTCATTTTAAATCTGTCACTCGCTCTATAAGAACGCACAGAATAAAAAACCATAAAAAAGTTAAATAAGAATTTTAGCCTAATGATATATTGATTGTGCATACATATCTTTATTTTTACATATTCTGTGTTATCATAAAAACCCCATTAAAAGCTGAGTTTAAATAATTATTCACTTCTCATGTTACTATTGTAATCAATTGCCTATTATGAAAATTATGGCCATCTTTAAGAATTACTTTGCTAAGTGAAGTAATTACAACTGATATTTTATTTTCTATTTCAGTTCCCCAAATTGATTTTTTATGCTAATCTTTGTATGAAAAGTGGGATATAAATTTCTTAAAGCAAAATGAATGGCTAGTCAGGCTTCATGTTTGATACTTTATATGGTATTTGGGGGTTTTCAAGGCATGTTGCTCTTAAGAAGACATTGGTGATTATTCTATCTGTCAGCACTGAAGGAGGTAGAAATTTCTCCATTTTATGGTCTTAAGTATCTGATATTCCAAGAATACAGGGGTGTAGGCCTTCCACAAATATAAGGGTTGAAAAATCACACCTTCTGTCTACTAAAATAGCCATAATTTCTTAGAGCTTCAAGAGAAAAGCAGGGAAGAGACAGATGCCATTTACAGAATGTCTTGGATGTACCTGACATTAAATGCAATGAAACATATATTTTCGCAATTCCTTACAGTTACCTGGCCAGGCAGTTATTATTATCATTCATACACATAAGGAAACAAGTGCAGACAAGGAAGGCAATTTGTGTTCTATCAAACAGCTAACAAGTGGCTGTGCTGGGAATCAGATCCAGGTCTAGTGGTTCAAAGGCCACACTTTCTTGTTTTCTTTAACCCTGCCAAGTGCCAACAGCTTAAATGAATGTGTCTTAACACAAGGACTGAAATTCACGATGATTTTACCCTTTGACAACACTGTCTTGCTAATGTTTCAAGTTGAAGAGAATGCCCACCCCAGTTGTTCACTATAGTGAACTGTAGAGGGAAATGCATGAAACCCACAGGGTGAACATGTGTTAGAAGCAAAGGCGTGAATAGTAATTATGGATATAAATGGAGTTAGTGAGTTGAAGTGAAAACCGCTCAGTGAAACAAGACAGTCGTCCTAATTCTAGAGGAGCTGATAATAAGCTGGGATGTTTGAATAAGTTCCTCCATCATTGTGGCCTTGAGATAACTCATTTGTAGAGTGAAGGGTTATACTTTTCAGGTAATGACTTCTCTTTTGCTACCAGAAATGACTAAAACTGAGTCCACTTCTGAAAGTGACATGCAGGAGGGCCTCTGTCAGGCAGACGTGAATCCCTAACGGCATCTCATGGCTTCAGGATCACAGCAGGCATTCATTAAATAATGTCACCCTGATTTGTTCCCAGGATCCTGGGTGTCTATTAGTGACACATACATGACATTGCTATAATAAATACTAGACACTAAAAGCGTCAGATCCTTCAGGGGCTCCTGTGATAAATCAACAAACCCCTTGTGGCTATGTTAGAAGTCAGGCCTCTTAGCAATTGAGCTTTCACACCCCCTCCCCGCCCCCCCAACCCTACTCCCAAACCCACTCCCCATCTTCTTTATTATTATAAGGAATGCAGGGCTCCTGGGTGGCTCCGTTGGTTAGGTGTCTGACTCTTGGTTTTAACTCAGGTCCACCATCACATGGTTCTTGAGTTAAATCCCTGCATCAGGCTCTGCACTGACGGTGCAGAACCTGCTTGGGATTCTCTCTCTATCCCTCTCTCTCTGCCCCTCCCCTGCTCGTGCTTGCTCTCTCTCTTTCTTAAAATAAACAGATCAACTTAAAAAAAAGGAATGCAACTTACAAATACATCAATGTAACGGACTATGTTTCCTTCCTACATGACGTGTTCAGTTCACACTTAGTATATCTGGGTTTTGAGTTTAGCTCTGCCACTCCTTGAACTTAGCTGTACTCCTTAAACTTCATCCAAACTTCTCTGGCCTTGGAGTCCTTACTGGCTTGAGATGGCTCATGTCCTAGGTGCTCCAAATTCAGGGCAGCTCTGTTTAAGATGCAGGTTGATAAACTGGGGCTCTGCATTAATGCCCTGCTAAATGTCTTTGTTACAGGAAGGGTTGAGTTCAAAGCAGTCTGATGTAGAATTTTCCTGATTGTTTGGGGCTGACTTGTGTCCCACCAAAATCCACACCCACCCCAGTACTTCAGACTAGAACTATGTTTTAAGACAGAGCCATTAAAAAGGTGATTAAATTAAAATGGGGCTGTTAAGCTGGTCCCCAATCCAACACGACTGGTGCTCCTATAAGAGAAGACGAGGACACAGAGATGTCAGACACAGGCACAGAGAGACAATCACATGAACACACAGCGAGAAGGTGGCCGTCTACCACAAAGAGAAGCTTCAGAAGAAACCACACCTGCCGATATCTAAATCTCAGACTTCTTCCAGCCTCCGGGACTGTGAGAAAAAAAAATTCCTGCTGTTGAAGCCACTCAGAGTATGGTACATTATTACGGCAACTCTAGCAAACTAATATCCTCATTATACCAATAATAAATCTCCTGGGGAAAGATGCGCCATTCTTATGATAAATTCCATGCTTTCACAGGGAACACATAAACCTAAACAAATTTACCTTCAAAGTTAGCAATTGATTCTTTGGACTATAAGCAAATGCTATGATAGGTGCTATACTCTGAGGTTTAAGTGTGTTTTACTCCATCAGGTACATAATGTTTCAATCAAACTTTTAAGAAGTCTGGATTTAAACATTAGCAAGTAATAGTAAAAATTCTCAAAAATTTAAAGGGTACAATTAAAGGAAAAACTGATCGAATGATTTCTTTAATTATTTGTTTGAATCAAATTTCTAAATTTAATAATTTGGTTAGAAAAAAACATCAGTTTATCATTACTGGCACTTCATTTTTAATGGGGTAAAGGACTGAAGTTCTGCACAAAGTAATAGCAACATGCTATTGTCGAGGAATACCAATAAATGTTTAAAGATGTGAGAGTCCCATAAAACATGCAAGTTACTACTAATAATGAAATTCTGCTAGGAAAAAATGCACACCCATGGCCTGCCATTGCATTCCAGCTCATTAACAACAGAGAAAATTACATAAGCATCCACAGCCTAAGAAGACCTTGACACATATATTAGCAACTGGATAACGCACCCCTGTCATACAGTGCAGCTCTCGTTCTGAGATTAAATACTATTGCACTGTCACTGATCAATTATGTTCATTCTTACAGCATTCTTACAGTAGAGATAATGGGTATGAGGATCTATTTGATATGTCAGAGAATTGAGGCACTGATAAGAGATTTGCTAAAGCAAAAGCTCTATTAAGTGTTTGGAGTTGACAAGACTAGAACCCAAGAAATCCCTGGGACAAGTACTCATCCTTTCCAGGAGAAGGTGCTATGACAAATATGCTTCAAAATACAAGGCCACTTTCCCTTTCTGTATGATCCAGCTATTGTTATATGCTAAGAAAAAATCGAAGCCACTAATATAACATGAATTCTTGAGAATTTAACTATCCATCTTGTTTCTCCCTCCTCCCTCAGGCCACTTTCACAACAGAGAGGAATGTTAAGTTGTATACATTTTTAAAAGTGAATCTGCCAGAGGAAAGAATCTTCTAGAAATAATGAGAAGTTTATGGAACGTCTTCTCTTTTGATCTTTAAGAAGAACACAAGGTTAAGTTGTGGGGGGAAACAAAAAGTTTTATGAAACAGGTCCCCTGGGCTGTGAATCCATGCCTCTGAGCTATTTTTAATAAAGCATATAAACAGTGGGTTGCTTTGGTCTTTGAAAGCTTGGACTTTGGAACAAGGAAGAATGAAGAATTCCATGACTTTTGACACTTAAGAATCTTTATGTGTGTGAAGGGGAGCTAATTGAACAAGTGGGCTGGGCTTCTAGGATCAGAGATAGAGGAGACCTACTTTAACCAAATATTGTTAATATGCTCAGTGGCGGCCATTAATTTATTTCTACTAAGACAGATAACCTTCTGTTTGATACCAGTAAGAAGAAATAATTAAGAAAATCTAGAGCCAGAGCAAAAAAGATAGGGTATCTTTTGACAAGGTGATTCTTCAGTCTATAATTAGCAACTGATAAATTGCTATACGGGTTAACGTTGGGGAAGAACAGGTAGTTATTTAATACTAATCTCATTTACTTCTTAAACCACCTTTCACTGACATTTGCCCTATTTTGTCCCATCCTGTAAGGAGGCCATTTGTTTTATAGAAAACAAATTAATTTAAAAAGCATCAGTGTATACCAGCTATGGTTCTGGAAACATCAGCATGGTCTTTGCTTTTAAAAGTTTGGTTTTGGGCGGGGGGTGGCTGGCTGGCTCACTCAGTAGAATTTGTAGCTCTTGATCTCAGGGCTGTGAGTTCAAGCCTCACGCACTGCATGTAGAGCTTACTTAAAAAATATACACAAATAAAATTACATTTAAAAGTTTGGCTTCAGAAGCAAATGCAGTCATCACCACTGGCAATCATCTGGTTATTTTAGCCTCCTGGGGTTAGAAAGCCAATCCCCACCCCCATGTCCTGCACACTTGCTCTTTACCAAACTTCCCAAAATACATATTCCTTGGCCAGCAAATTACTGTTTTCTTTAATTATGCCAGCTGACACACACACACACAAAAGGCCAGCTTTTCATGAAGCAAGGGGCAAGCATTTGAGAATTACATCAGATCACAGAAATAGCAAGTTATTCGCAATTATCTGGAGTTAACTAGCATTTTTTTTTTTATAGCTTGGAGGTAAATGTCTTTTCGTTTAAATAGAGGATGATAAATTCTAGTTATCACTTTAGGAATCACTTTAGGAAAGAATGCTCAAAGAACTCATTTCCCCTCAAAAGTCCTTTTTTCTGGCCAAACTGTATGTTACCAAACAACATGGTATTTTAAAATTTGGGAGTTTCCACTTTCTCCTTCCTCCTCTCTCTACATTCTGCAAATATTTATTAAGATTCTATTATGCATTAAGTTGGATCCAATAGAACGCAATTGGTTTGACTTACAAAAACGACTCTGGATACCCCTGAACAAAATGTGGGGAAAGAGGAGACAGGAAGATCTATTACCCACCCTCAAAGATCTTTACAATCTAACTGACAAAGCCAAGAAACAGATAATTAATGGCTCACAACAAGAGACCCTAATAAACATAAGCTGAGTGACATAAAATGGTGAAAGTAGTAAGAGTTGAAAGATGGTGACAGTCCCCACCAGTGGAGTAGACAAGATTTCTTTGTGGAAGGATGGCAGTAAGCTGAATTCTACAAGTGTATTCTGAAAAAGAGAGGGCGCTGTAGCATCCAAGCATTTCACTTCTTATGCCTGACTGAGCTATTTTCTCCTCTATCTCAGCTCATATCTGGCAAGGGGCATCGCTGTTTCCAGACTTCCCAAAGAACATGACGAAAATGGTTATATTTAGCTATCATTTCGTGTCACTTGCTTCATCTGAAGCATACTAGGGGTGTTCACAGGTTTTCATAGGTCTTACTTTCCTTTCTTTTTTTTCTTTTCTATTGTCAATTCCATGAATCACCATCCACTTCTGAATGAATTACAAAGCCCATCAGATCAAATCTATTCTCGTTATCTCTTACAACCATGCTCATTTATCCCATAAGATAAATATTTATCACAGTCTATACATGGCTGTAAAAATGTCAAAATAGAACAAGGTAAGAACTGCCCAACGGGGTGAGACCTACCACCTGTCTCTGACTTGCCACTCTGGAAGTGAGCAATAGTTTTCCATTTTTTTCTGTGTCCACACACCTGAACACTCTCCTCACAACAGTAAGTCCTTCAGGCAGTGCTTCTAAGCAGCAGGGGAATGGGTTTTCTTGCTGAGAGAAATAGAGCAGATGCTCCCATGGGAAGAGAGGTATGTAATTCAAAACAGACCCTCAGTAGGTGATGGGCATTGAAGAGGGCATCTTTTGGGATGAGCACTGGGTGTTGTATGGAAACTAATTTGACAATAAATTTCATATAATAAAATATAAAAAAATACAGACCCTCAAGTGATCTTGATGTTCTCCTTCTCCTCATCCTCAGGTATCCACCCCTGAAAATCACTCTACTGGATATATGAGTTTTTTTCTTAACATCAAGCTCAATGAGCACCGTGCTATCTTGCCTTGATAGCTTGTTATCAATCTGTCATCTAAAAAATTACCTAAATAACTTTTAAGTTACCTATAGTTCACAATACTGGTGTTCCAATGCCCTTTAAAAACTTACCAGCTGTTAAGTAGCACAGCACTGACCACACAAAAACCACCCTAGATTATCTCTTTACCTACGTGTCTCTCTCCACTCACACTCTGAACTTCTCAAGGTCAAGGACCATTTTGTTTTTTTAGCTTGCATTTCCAGTACCTGAGACAGGGCCTGAAATTTAGCATTACTTAGAACCTCATTAAACCACATTTTTGCTACTCATACATGGTCACATATCAGCAATTTCATAAGATTCAACTTAATTGTCGTAAGCAATGACAGATGAATTGGAAGAACAAAAGACGAGCCAATACATTCTTGAGGGCCTCAGAGAAAAGAAACAGAGAAGAAAAGAAAACCAACATCTACTGAGATCCTGATGCAGTAGGTCTTGGGTTGGAGATAGGAGCCTACATTTGTAACCAGTCACACAGATGATCTTATGCATAACGTGCATGGACCACATTGTGATAAAGGCTGCTCTTTGGGACATAAAGGGAGTAGAATGTGCTTCTGGTCAATAAGGGGGAGATAAGAGACAAGCCTGCCTCCCACTTCTCCTGTCCATGCTAATCATCTTCATCTGACCCACAACTGGCTGTGCAAGCCAGATTCAGAGAGCCCAGGACAGTTTGGATGGTTGTCCTCAGGCCTTACACTACTATACTTTTTACAAGGATATTTTGTCCTTTAGAAAGCACCAAGAAGTGCCTGAGTGGCTCAGTTGGTTGAGCGGCTGACTTCGGCTCAGGTCATGATCTTGCTGTTTGTGAGTTCGAGCCCCTTTTCAGGCTCTGGGCTGACAACTCAGAGCCTGGAACTTGCTTTGGATTCTTGGTCTCCCTCTCTCTCTCTCTGCCCTCCCCCGCTGGGGCTCTGTCTCTCTCTCTCTCTCAAAAATAAATAAACATTTAAAAACAATTTTTTTAAAGTCACCAGTAGCTTTGTGACTTTTGCACAACAATGCCCCCCCATGTCTCCCCTTCCCAGTCTGCACGATGCATGCACGGTGTACGATCGTCTAGTTCCCGTGTCCCTGAGTTGTGCCTCTTTTAGGAAACAGTTTCTGCAAGATGCTCAGAGACAAAAGCACCCAGAGGTCACTGTGTTCTTTGTTCAGATGGCCTCAAAGGCTGAAAACACTGGGGTTATTTGGACAGATTTCATCGTGTTGTGATTAATTAGAGCCTACACTTGACAGGCTAGGAGAAGGTCACCACAGTGGTTCCCACAGGACTCACACCATCTCTTTATGTCAGAATAGTAAGAGATGGGTGAGAAGGTGATCTCCAAAACGAGATGGCAGGAAGTAACCCTGTAATGTGGGCTGCAGGCTTGCCGGATGTAAACTCCCCTAATGCTATCTTCTGAGTAGTAAAGGTGAAGGTTTATTCTGTAAAATGCAGAAACACAAACGCTCCACGGACATGCAACCCACAGATGCGGATATGTGATTGACGTGCATGCTGGCTAATGACTGCACGCGCTACAATTTCACTGGTGCTTTGAACCAGGCACTACTCATGAGGGACAACGCATTAAACTCATCATGTTATGTCACCAGACATATCATGCAGTGTTGACATGCAGTATCAACATACTAGCCATTAAGTATATTTGCCTGGGTTTCTTGGTTTTATTGCTACCATGAAGAATACCAAGAAAATATAGACATATTTAATTTAGACAGACACATGACAAGAAGACAAATGTTATTAGCTAAAAATGATAAATATGATATGCCTGTCAAAAGAAATCACATGTAAAAAAAACAGAAGAAGAAAAGAACCTGTATACTCATGTTTAGAGCAGAGAAATATTTCAGAGAACAATCATATAAGGAAAACATAGGGGAGAAAAAATAAGAAATTTGACCCTTTGAAAACTTGTCCTTCTGAAAATTACAATGAGACCCTCACCAAAATCTGACTTTCATTCAATCATTCTGTCAACCACATATCTCTCCATCCATCCACTCAATAAATGTTGACTGAATGCCAACTATGTCCAGGTACTATCATAAACAATTAAAATGTGATCTTATGCAAAAGTCATACTAAGTCCCCATGCTCATGGAGCTTAAATTCTATTGGGGGAGACAGACTCAAACTCATAAATTCATAATCTGAATTCATATAGTCAGAAGCACTGGTATAAATGTCCAATAAGCTTTAGCAAGGGAGCACTTGATTTGTAGCTTTTGCCATAATGTAAATACTCCTACACTGGGCAACCTCAAATATCACCAATGCGATGTCATAATCAATGCAACGAAGTGATATGTACCGTCAGGACTGTAGCAGAGTAGTATAAGCTGTATAAACAGTATATAAGCAGCTACAACTCATGCCTAGACATGGAATGAAGAAGCAAATCATGGCAAGGGGCTAGGTATTACAGGGAATGGTGGATCTTTTAGGTAAGTGGTTGGAATAATTCTTGGGCTAATGACATTTGGGCAGCGACCTGAATGAAAAGGAAAGAAGCCATGAAATCATGAAGTAAAGAACTGAGGGGACTGGGACAGAAACAGTAAGCACAAAGGCCCTGAGAGAAGAGATATTTGTATGTCTAAGAAACAGAAAGGCCACTGTGTGAGGAGAGGTAGGCAAGGGCTAGGTCATCTAGGGCTTTGTGGGCCCTGGGATGAATTTGAATTTTTATGTAAAAGATAGGAATTCAAAGAAGAGTTCTGAGCAGGCAGTGATGTGACCTGACTTACCTTTTTAAACATTCAGTCTGGTTGCTGAGGAAAGAACAGAAAACAGTGCACTACAATAAAAGTGCCCCCTGCAAAGGTAGAAACATGATGACCACTTAGGAAGGTAAGAAATGAAAGTGGCTGGGAGTACAATGGTAGAGGTAGATGTTGGAAGAAACGCTCAGGTTGGGATATAATTGATGGGTAAATCTACTAGAAGTCACTGATGGATTGAATAGGAGAAAGTAAGTGGTAAGTCTAAGGCAATCTCAAGAATTGCTTAAACTTAACTACTATGTGAATAACAGTCTTAGCTACCAGGTAAATAAGAGGCTTGGCTATCATGTGGTACCATTAGCTGAGATGAAGAATACTGAGGCAAGAGCATGTGTAGAAGCAAAATCACAAGTTCAGTGTTGGTCATTTTAGGTGAGAGTTACTGACATCCAACTGGAGATGTCAAGTAGGCAGGAGGATATACAAAAATCTTTTGCTTAGGGGAGAGGTCAAGAATGGAGATACAAATTTGGAAGTCACCTGCTATCACTAATCTTAGTGATTATGCCATTGAAGCACTGTCTGAGAACCATTCATTTAGAATGACGAGACTTCGACTTTAAGGGGCCCCTGGGGAAGAGGCAACCTGTTACAGGGAGATATGTGAGACCTACCTCTCCGCTGTCAAGCAATTCGTGTTCCTGAAGCTACGGTTATTAAGAGATGCTCCTTTTCCAGAATGACCCTGTTAACATCCATACAAATACCTATTAAACTAGAAAAAGATTTCTTACCTATCCACTAGAAAATTGTGTGTTTTGATGCTCAGAAGATAGAGCAAAGGTTCTCAGCCCTGGATACACATTATAATCCCCATGGAGCTTTGAAAAATACTGACACCTGGGTCCCACCCCAAGTGATTCTAATTTACTTGCAGCATGGTGGTAGGAGGCACGGCTTTATTTTTCAAGGAGTTAAACCGGACAAGGGATAAGAAAAGGCAGTGATAGAACCAAAAACCGGAAGTCCTCCACAAAGTTGAGGATGCTTTTTAAACTCATCTGGGAGGAGAGAAGGATGTGGTCTGAGAGGGGGTGATGACACTGTGATTTTGAAGGTGGTTCTGGATGTGGCACAGGAGGTGAGATGAAGGAGAGCAAAAACATCACTGGGGATGAAGGAACTGAAATAACCGAAGGAGGCAGGGTGTTGGAAAATCTTTGGGAAGCTTGCAGTGTTTGTCTTTCTATGTCTAGCTTATTTTACTTAGCGTAATATATTTCAGTCAATCCATGTTGTCACAAATGGCAAGGTTTCCTTGAAGTTTGCTGAGAAAGCAGATCTCTAGTGTGCATACACACACACACACACACACACACGCACACACACACACACAATTTGCTTTGCCAATTATGCCTCAACAAAGCTGAAAAAAATTCATTCCAAGTTTCAAACAAATACCTTTTACAATATAACTATTGATAAGAAGGGGCCCGTTCTTACATGCAATTTTATTTGGAGAATACTGTTTAGAAATCATTCCAATATTTAAATCTCCATCCTTTTATTTTATTAATCTACCTAGAGTGACAAAACACAAAATCTGCATTTCATTTTTGGGCAGTGGGAGTAGTTCTCAGAAACTATGAAGAACAATGTTACAGCAATACCGTCTCAATATCAATCACTTCCCCAACATTCCCAGATGCCCACCACTGCCACTATGGATACCACTAACCTGCATGCTGTTCTGCGATTTGTATTCTCTTGATCATGAGAAAGAGAGGTCAAAAGATTACTAAGTGCAAAGAAAACTTCTTTTTCTTCCTGACTCCTGATCCCCTCATATTGTTAAAAAAAAAAAAAAGAAAAGAAAAAAAAAACCCCACAATGCAGACAACAATTTCCTGATGATGGTTAATGAATGAAGTTCAATATCCGGCAAAGACTGTGACCTCCTGCCCAACAGGGAAGGACTTACAAGAAATAAAAAGACATGTAACAAAGAAAAGCTAAAGTTTTAAAAATCTCCAAAGATGTGCAAGCAAATAAAAAAATAAGCAACTACCAAAATATTTCTCGTTAGAAGTTTTTCAGGATTGGTGACTTTCTCTTGTTCTGAGTAATATAAAATATGCTCTCCCCAAAATAACTCTCGAGCACATTTTTTTTTCAAAAGCAGTTTATTCTGAGCACACATCCTTCCCTACCTCTCATTCCTTAATCTAAAAATGTCCTGTCAACTCTTCCCTTTCCACTGCTTTCTCTCTATCCACCAAAAGGGAAAGGGGTATATTTTAGTCACTTGTATGTGGTCAATTCAAACCCTGTTATCACCATGCTGTGGCCTTTGGTTTGGGGAAATGTCATTCTGTTTCCCTAGAAAGAAGAGACCATGGCATAATGAATGAATTTGCTTCTCCAGGCACCACTCTTACTGCCCCCAGAAGACCAGGAGGAAAACAACATGTTAGAAGGGCAGCCCCAGTGCCCCCTGCTACTCTTCTTCTAGTATTTCTCCTGGCAGAAATCTCAGAGAACATAAATGAGATGTTCAGAGTAACCTGCTGTCTTTATATTTTAAGCATCTCTTGAATAGGTTCAGTTCTTTCCAATACCACCACACCATTTTGCCCTCAACTCTTGCATGGTCTACAGAACTAGCCTGCTCACCAAATTCTGTGTTTCCAACTGACCTCTTATCTTCTCAGCAACCAGAGTAAGCTTATTTTTTTTTCCTTTTGAAATAAGTTTACACTCACAAGAAATGGCAAAATTAGAACAGAGAGTCCCTTGTCCCCTTCATTCAGCTTTCCCAATGATAACATTTTATATAACCATAAACACAACCTCGAGGAAATGGATGTTGGTCAGTGCCGTTCTCTAAATTCAGAGTGATCCTTTAAAAATGCAAACCTGATCATGCCAACTCTTCCCCCTTTGATAAACCTATTACTGGCTTCCCATCAACTCTTAAGAATAAGGACTAAAATTCTTAAACTGGCCTTAAATACTGTCATCATCATTACGGTCTGGCCAGGATAGACCGGCTTCTCACATGTAGTGCCAACAAACTATCCCATTTAGCATTTTAGTACACTCAAAAGTATTGAAACTGAGGGTTCTGTGTCTAGTGTGCCTGGGGAGACATCCAGCTTTTGTCTTGTGCCACTCCACTTCTGGCTCCTCAGCCCGTGACACAGACCTTCTGTAAGCTCCTAGGATAGGATGCTGGATGTACAATGTTTCTTCCTGTCCCAGGACCCTTGCACATGTTCTGTTTGCCTGAAACACTTTCCCTCCCCACTCCCCATTTGCCTTCTTAGCTCCTACTTGTCTCCGCTGAGCTAAATCATCACTCAGTCCCCAGACTAGGTCACATTTCTCTATTAAATGCCCTCACCATGCCCTGGACTTCTCCTTTGAATTGCTAATCACAGCCATAATTTTATATTTGTTTCTATAAATAGAGTAGGCTGTAAGAAGTCAGAGGGCATATCTGCACAATATTTTATCTCCAGAACCTGCAGGAGCTTGCTACATGGGATATGATGACTTTGTAGCTGAGAACTGAATGAATAAAAAGCTCAGTTCACAGCTTCAGGAGCAACAAAAGCAAAGTGGTTAATGGATTTATGAAAAAACAAAAGCAAAAATCTCTTACATCACCTTTGTAGGGCGCTCCTCACATGGCTCATTTATAATCATTTCAAAACCCAGCTTTGGGGTGAGACAGACCTAAGGTTAAAACTTGGTGCCCATTAACTGAGGAACTTTGTGCTAGCAATTTAACTTTTCTAAGCCTTAATTTTTTTCATCTGTAGATAGCAGTAGTAGTAATAATGATACTAAAGTCATCTGCCCTATAATGACAATTATAATTATTATAATAATGTGATAATTATATAATTATAACAATTATTAAGTACATAATAATTATTATTATAAGTAATAATAGTCATCACACTTTTGCGAAGGTTGAATGAAAAAATGTACAGTGCTTAACACTCAGGCATTCCTAAGTGAACATGAACGCTATTATAAAGTTTTTTAAGTGTATCATTCCCATGTCTAAGACGATTTCCTTGTTTCATAGAAGACACGCAGGGAGGACTTATTGATCCTCACCTGGCATGGTCACCCCATCATTGGCTCCCCTTTGGTCTCCTCGGCTCCAACAAGCAATGCTATCCTTGCCCCCAACGGGGCCAAACCTGGCACCTTCTTTGACTTTTCACTTCTCTCTTCCACACGCCACATCCATCAGGAATGCTGGTCTGCTTTCTCCTTGAGATACATTGAGAACCCTGACACTCCCCATTCTACCTGCTGCTCCCCACCCCACCTTATCTACCTGGATGACCTTCAAATAGATCTCCCTGCCTCTGCCCTTGCCCTGAAGAGCAGCCAGAGTGCCAATGTTAAAATGCAAGTCGCATCAGATCTTTCTCCTGCCTAAAGCTTTCAAGGCTTACGGGGCCCCATGGAATAAAGCAGGACATGTTTTGTGAAACATGCATCCTCTCTTGAATTCGCTCTGGTCATTCCCCCTTTCAGATCTTCTCTCAAAGGAGAGTCTTACCCAAACACCCTACTTAAAGTCACAACCTCAACACTCTACCCCTCCCTGCTATGATTTCTTCAGACCACTCAACACCTTCCATACCTTGTGCTTATTTATTTTCTTTATAATCTGTCTTCCCCACTAGAATGGCAAGTCCAGAATGGCAGGAAATTTTGTCTGTTTGGTCCCTGCCATCTCCCTAACATCTAACACTGTGCCTGACATGGATTAGATGTTCAGTAAATAGATCTGGAATGAATACAGGGGTGAGTGAATGAATGAATGAATGAATGAGGCACCACTGCTCCTAAGACAAGACCTGTCCTGGAAATAATTTGGCATAAGTTATGAGGCACAGACTAAAACTCTAAACCTGTGTCAGTCATGTGTTCAGAGGTCCAGGAAGAGGAGGAAAGTTAGGGCATACCTAAGCACATGCTGATGCCTGGCCTGCTGACAGCAGCTGCATCAGTCTTAGCATGGACAGTGATAACAGCTTGGTAGTAGCAATGCCTGCCTCGCCACTTTGGGGCTGCTGAGTGGCTGAGTAGACAAGGATGAGTGTGGGTGCTATCCACAAAAAGGGAAGCAAGTGTTCACATTCAGATAGTGGCCTGAGCTGGTGGGCCTACCAGTGATGTACGTGGGCTGCCCAAATTCAGGAAGATGTCTCACAGAGAAGACTCTGGACAGAAACCCTACTAGCGTGGGGGCCAAAATGAGTCCATTCTGATACTAGCCAAATTAATTTCCTTTTGTCAATATGTATGGAATTTCCAGAAGCACATATGCTGAGAAACTCCCTCAATAGCCACTGTCCAGATGTTGTCAAAATACAGGCCAAAAAAAAGAAATATTTAAAGTCGCTTGTCTATCTTGTGACTCCACAGCTTTTTGCCAAACAAACAAGCTTGTCTTGTTAGAAGCTCAAGAATGAGCCAAGGCTCTGGGTGGACTGGCCTTAAAAGAAACTTTGGGTCGTATTCAAACAAACTTGGACCGAGAAAAGGACATTGAATTCTCAATTAGAATGAAGTTATTCACAAACTCAAGGGAAGTGAACTTTGACAGGAAAAATATGCAAGAGCTATAGCACTGAGACCTTGTAAAATCAGCCTACAAATATGAAGCCTGGGTTATCTAGTACTGTCACGAAAAGGTATGAAGCTGTTTGTACAGAAGGTACAAACTGGAATATTACTTAATATCCCAAGAAAGGAGACCTTCTCACAGTCTTTAAGGCTAGAAGGCACCTAAGAGACACTCTGGTCTAGGTATCCCATATAAGTCCCTTCCAGATTCTTGCCTGCAGTCTCCCTTGATGTTATCACATCAGTTTGGGGTAAGTAACAAAATCTCCAGTAATCGTGGTCTAGGGAATTCTCAGCAGTTAGTCTGATACATAAACTAATAGACAAAGTCCTATAAAAGATAACTGAATCACTACCTGGCTTATTAATGATAAAAGCAAATTAATGGTCCAAGCCTTCTGATTCCTAACAGAATACCTTTACCACATTAGAAGGGTAAGCAAAATAAGTTAGCTTCCAGTTTTTCTAGTTTGTGTGCAAAACCATATATAACTTCCAAAATATTGAGACATTATAACCATCTGGGCAACATGTCCTAAAATCTTAGAAAACAATGCTTAGTCAAAAGAGTGTCAGTCAATGTATGTAAGGTATACAATAAAACAGCCTGAAGAGGTCACTTTAAGTGACCAGAAATATTAACCACATACATTCTAACTAGCTTCTATAATAATGTCATTATCTAGATGAAAGATAAAGCAATTCTGGATGGTTAACATGGTGTACAATAAAATATTTACAGTTCTTAACATTTGTACTTAAAATAATTGCTTGAGGCCTTCACACAGAATCAAAATTAAACATTTAATAGCTCATTGACCTTTATGTTTATCACTCCTAAAACTGGATAAGTGAAAACAGATATTTTATTCAAATGAAATCATAATATTTTTGTAGCTCAAATTTTTTTCTCTAGCTCAATTTGGTAATAGTGTGCTTCTTTACATGAGTGATTATGAGGCTATCTTAAACTGTAGTCATTGCCCTAAAGAAAATGTTTATGGCCTGACTGGGATAATTATATTCTCCTATTAAATATCACTCCTCCAGGGCTAGTTATTGTTGAGTATAAATGTGCCACTTTATATGCAAATAAAATGTACTGAGATTTGAATAAAAGGTTCTGCATATATCTACTCACAAATCATCTTATTATGATTCATATTAACAGATAGAACTTCTTAAGACATAAGATGCTAATACCGCATACAAGAGGCAATTCTTCCTTTGAACTTTGGTTTTCAAAATGTTTAGATACAGCTGGAAATATTTCCTCTTCTCATAGCTACAGCGGATTGGTGTCTGCATTCTGAGTTGTATTTTGAGCCAAAAGATTTTACCGTATTGTGATTACTTATTACCAAAACGTGTTGTTTCTTCTGACCCCAATTTCTCTGCAATCCTTTTCTTACATACCTACACACCTGAAAAAAGTCAGGACACCTCAGAGTCCAGAGTTTCCAAGGCTTCTTAAATTCAGCCTAGAAGAGAGCTTCCACAAACATTGCAAAGAGTATAGTCATTTCATGCCACATATGTGAATTTTCTCTTTAAAAAAAAAAAAAAACCTATATTCTTTGAATTAGAGCTTTGAGCAAAAATAGCACAGTAAAACCCATGATTCTGTTTCTTGCATGTGAAGAAGCAATTTTTTTTTTAATGTTTATTTGGCTTTGAGAGAGATGGAGAGACAGAGAATCAGTGGGGGAGGGGCAGAGAGAGAGGAAGACAAAGAATCCAAAGCAGGCTCCAGGCTCTGAGCTGTCAGCAGAGAGCCCCACACGGGGCTTGAACTCAGGAACACCGAGATCATGACCTGATCCGAACACTTAACTGACTGAGCCACCCAAGTGCCCCTAGAAGCAATGTTTTTTTTTTATCTCAAATCCCATCTCAAAGCAGTGCCTTATATTTTCATTAACCACCTTTCATGGTGCTATGAAACAACTATTTTTTTTAATATGAAATTTATTGTCAAATTGGTTTCCATACAACACCTAGTGCTCATCCCAACAGGTGCCCTCCTCAATGCCCGTCACCCACTTTTCCCTCCCTCCCACCCCCCATCAACCCTCAGCTTATTCTCAGTTTTTAAGAGTCTCTTATGGTTTGCCTCCCTCCCTCTCTAACTTTTTTTTTCCTTCCCCTCCCCCATGGTCTTCTGTTAAGTCTCTCAGGACCCACATAAGAGTGAAAACATATGGTATCTGTCTTTCTCTGTATGGCTTATTTCACTTAGCATAACACTCTCTAGTTCCATCCACATTGCTACAAAAGGCCATATTTCATTCTTTCTCATTGCCAAGTAGCATTCCATTTTGTACATAAACCACATCTTCCTTACCCATTCATCAGTTGATGGACATTTAGGCTCCTTTCCATAATTTGGCTATTGTTGAAAGTGCTGCTATAAACACTGGGGTACAAGTGACCCTATGCATTAGCACTCCTGTGTCCCTTGGGTAAATTCCTAGCAGTGCTATTGCTGGGTCATAGGGTAGATCTATTTTTAATTTTTTGAGGAACCTCCACACTGTTTTCCAGAGTGGCTGCACCAGTTTGCATTCCCACCAACAGTGCAAGAGGGTTCCCATTTCTTCACATCCTTGCCAGCATCTATAGTCTCCTGATTTGTTCATTTTAGCCACTCTGACTGGCGTGAGGTGATATCTCAGTGTGGTCATGATATTATACATGGAAAATCCGATAGATTCCACCAAAAGTCTGCTAGAACTGATACATGGATTCAGCAAAGTCACAGGATACAAAATCAATGTACAGAAATCAGTTGCATTCTTATACACTAATAATGAAGCAACAGAAAGACATATAAAGAAACTGAACCCATTTCACAATTGCACCAAGAATCATAAAATACCTAGGAATAAACCTAAACAAAGATGTAAAAGATCTGTATGCTGAAAACTATAGAAAGCTGATGAAGGAAATTGAAGAAGATACAAAGGAATGGAAAAACATTCCATGCACATGGATTGGAAGAATAAATATTGTCAAAATGTCAATACTACCCAAAGCAATCTACACATTCAATGCAATCCCAATCAAAATTGCACCAGCATTCTTCTTGAATCTAGAACAAGCAATCCTAAAATTTGTATGGAACCACAAAAGACTCCAAGTAGCCAAAGTAATGTTGAAGAAGAAGAAGACCAAAGCGGGAGGCATCACAATCCCAGACTTTAGCCTCTACTACAAAGGTGTAATCATCAAGAAAGCATGGTATTGGCACAAAAACAGACACATAGACCAATGGAATAGAATAGAGACTCCAGAATTGGAGCCACAAAAGTATGGCCAACTAATCTTTGACAAAGCAGGAAAGAATAGCCAATGGAAAAAAGACAGTCTCTTTCACAAATGGTGCTGGGAGAACTGGACAGCTACATGCAGAAGAATGAAACTGGACCACTTTCTTACACCATTCACAAAAATAAACTCAACATGGATAAAGGACCTGAATGTGAGACAGGAAACCATCAAAACCCTAGAGGAGAAAGCAGGAAAAAACCTCTCTGACCTCAGCCGCAGCAATTTCTTACTTGACACATCTCCAAAGCCAAGGGAATTAAAAGCAAAAATGAACTATTGGGATTTCATGAAGATAAAAGCTTCTGCACTGCAAAGGAAACAATCAATGAAACTAAAAGGCAACTGATGGAATGGGAAAAGATATTTGCAAATGACATACAGACAAAGGGTTAGTATCCAAAATCTATAAAGAACTCACCAAACTCCACACCTGAAAAACAAACAATCCAGTGAAGAAATGGGCAGAAAACGTGAATAGACACTTCTCTAAAGAAGACATCCAGATGGCCAACAGGGACATGAAAATATGCTCAACGTCACTCCTCATTAGGGAAATACAAATCAAAACCACACTGAAAACAATTATTTGAAAAAAAAAAAAAACAACTAGATGATGCATATTTTGTCCCTATCTGTGCAGAGTTAACAATATAAGATGAATACTAACTATTTAAGGAAGCAACAAAGAAAAGCATTTCATTACCATTTTCACTACTTTCCTGCAGCTCTGCTATCCTTGCCTGGAGCCATCAGAGGAATATGGGAGAGCCAAGCAGCATGAGTGTTGAAGAATGAGCTCTAATTTTCTGGCCAGTGCATTGAACTCCCAGAGTCAAAGGATCAGATAGATGAATGGGAGCTAAAGGAAAGGATGTAAATGAGGACATCTCAGGGCTGTTTCACCAAATCAAGACATTAGTGCACATTTGGGAATGTAATTACTTATGTTGAAATGTGGAGAAAACCCTGTTTCCCACAACCTAGAAAGTCATTCATCCAGCAGTCAAAATTAAATATTTATACTTCTTGAGAAATACCTACAATTTTATTTTTGAAGTCAGAGTCTGACTATTATACTTTTTAAATCAGAGCTTAGGGGTAACAGGAGATATCATCAAGTTAGTAGCTGCATTAAATTGAAAGAAGTGGGGAGGCCTTTATGTTCTTTTCTAGAGAGTACAGAAAGCCATGTTCATTGTCAACATTTCTTCTCATACAATTCAAAGACAATTGGTAGACACCTGTAAAATGCCAAGGGGCTGAGATTCTTGATCAACCTGAAAAGCAAGACCCGTATAAGTGGTATTATGGGATATATTTATTAGACTGCAATTTCCAGAAGGGTGACGTTCCTGTCTGCTTTGCACATTACTGCTTCATTCTTGCTGAGAACAGTTCTTCTCACCTAGTAAGCTCTCAAACACGTTTGACAGAGAGATGAATAAATGAGTGCATGCTTTTCCATTCTTAGATATTGCACTATTTCTTATCCATTCTTCCAAAACTATAGTCACCCAACACTTACTCCTAATACTTGGGACACACACACAGACACACACAGACATATGTGAAAATACTTTTCACTAGACTTTAAAAAAATTCTTCAGTGTCCATAATTACTAAGATGTTCTGCCTCAAAGCAGAGAAATGGACTAAATCTATCCTAAAAATGAAAATAGTTTCCATAATACAATAGCAAACCAATTTAATTAACACTTAATGGTAACAGGACATAGCTAAAATCACCCTCAGAATAATGAATTTAAGTAAAGATTGTCATGGATAGAGAAGGCACAAAAGGGCCAGCATGGAGTTCATTCTTGCTCCCTAATATTTGAGACAAAGAGATTAGGTCACTAGAAAACTTTGTGCCTCAAAAATGACCTCTTTATCAATCTTCTTGTCTTTAGTCTTGCCCTCGCCAGTGCCTAATTCCAATTTGCAGAATGGAGTCGGGTATCTATCTAAAATACAAATTGGGTCATGTCACTAGCTTGCTCAAAACACATCGGTACTTCAGTAGCTCCTACCTACCTTTTTGAGAGCAACTGTTTTGGCTCATTTGCTTGGCATAAAAGGCCTGACTTGAACTGTATCCCTCCTACAGATCCAAGCCCATTTCCTTCCACCCCTGGCCTTAAGTGATGATAAAACAAACATGGTAGTTTTTACTTTGCTGAACACATTGCATTAATTCATACCTCTGGACCTTTGCACATACCACTTCAGTTGTGTGGAATACCATCTTCCCCTTTCTTCACATTGTTGACACTTCCTCCCTTTCAGACATGTCAAGTCTCCTCTAAAGAATGCTTGATTACATGCCCTTCTGTTACAGTCCAGTATAAGCATGAGCGTATCTCAGTATATGTGCTGTTACATTGGAATTAACCAATTACATGTCTGTCTGTTTCTGGCCCTACATTCTAAGTATTCCCATTACACAAATTATGTCAAAGTCATCTGTTTGCTTCTAGCACCCATTTTGAAGTCAGAGTCACAGTACCAGTGGAATTAATATGTACTGAACCAAACTGAGTATGTAACATTATCTTGCTCTTTTGCCCATCAATACTGCCTAAGTCTTCAATGTTCTGTTGTGGCCTGGGAGTTTCCAGAAATCATCATCCTCGTTTCTTATATGAATTGATTAATTGAGCTACTGATATCCTTTGTAATCTATTAGTAAATAACATTATATTGAAGACTCAGGTGGGAAACATACCAAAGCATGAGTTCACTTTGTGTGCTAACACTATATTATTAAAAATAATTATTTAAATTGCAAGGGATGTTTGCATTAAAGCATCACAGTTAAATTTTGTAGTAACTCAACTACACATAAACTTCACATATCTGGAGTGCTTCTACATTTTTTTTTCATTTAAGAGCTCAAGCAAGTTTTATAAATTCAAAAAATAATTATAAAATCGTTTCTCTGTGTCAGTCTAGTAAGGCCAACATATTCCCTAGAGAGATTTTCTTATAGTTGTGATAAACTCAGAAAAAAGTATGATAGAAATGCTAACTTCCCTTTAACAATGGTGGTTCTAGCTGGCACTTCCTATTATCAATAAACACTGTGGACCCCAGTCTCCAATCTCCAGACAATGCAGTGACTTAATCAATATTCTCCGAAGCACAAAGCACACAACCTTTTTTGTCCTTTGTGCATTTTTCACATCTTAGGATTGTCCCCCTTCAATTTTCCTGAGTGCCACCTACCCACACATCCATCCCACTGTATATCACTAGTCTTTACAATTTCTTCTGAGTTTGGTTTTGTTACTGTGCTGAAATCTTATGCATAATTATGTGAAGTTGCTATGGAGATTTTGTGTGATTTGTCATGAAGAAAATCTATTGTGTTTGGGATAATTCTACATACTAATGACTCAGGTATCCATTTCCCTCCTTATTTTCTCTGGGATTATAACCAACTGCATATATTTGAATATCTATAAGCAAAAATCATTTTATAAATAACACAACCAGAAAAGTTATTGAACTCACTACTAAGATGAAGTGCTTTAGTGCAGCCAGACCAGTTTTTCATGATTTAGAAAAAACTTCTATTACAGGACTTTTTTGAATACCAGCTGAATTCTTGCCTGCATCCTTTAGGAAGAGATCCCAAAGAAATTCTTTTACAATTATATCTCTTAGAATTCTATCACTGATTATCTGATATATATTTTGGCTGTATTATCACTTCGAAAAGGTAATTTTGAAGAACGTATTAAACTATTTAAGTGAAATTAAGAACAACTTAAAACCTTACTAAAAATCATTTATTTGTCATTTTTATATGTCAAAGACATTTTGGAGGGGGGATCTAAGGGTGACATTAATTATTTGACATTAATCAAAGGCAGTTCAGACTAATGACTGGGATCTGAACCACAGAAAGCAAACTTTAGACCACCTAAAAAGGTTCATGATTTAATCTTTCTTGCCTGACCTCTCCACTACCAACCCTGGACAGAGGAAGTTCTGAAATATCATATCGATTATCATTAGACAACTCACATAAATCTCTCTTCTAGCCTCTAGATTGGCAAAGCCGATTTCAGGATCATGATTGATCTTTGGAGACAGACATTCCTAAGTCACCTATAGGTAGAAGAGAATTTTGATGAATCTAGCAATTTGCCGTCAGAGCATCCGGAGGATAAAGATAGAAGCTAGAGAAGTCAAATTTCAAATCAAAGGCAGACAAACTATAGAAATAATTCCTAGGCAACACTTCGTCTGAAAACACAACCACGTTACCAGTTTCTCAAACAACCAGTTCTGAAAAGAATGTATGATATTCACTTAGGATAATTTAATTGATACCACAGGTACCTAGACAGAAACCCAGATGGAGCCGAGATAACAAGGAGATGAGAAGGAGGGGGAACAGAGCTGGAGAGACTGAGGTAGATGCTGTGGGACAAGTTAGATCAGAGCCAATGCTTGTGTGGTCCTTTTAAAGGTAGAGCTGATATTGTTTTGTATAAATCAGGGCTGGTGAGTAACCCTTAACTACTAAGGCAGAGAGGAGAAAGAACAAAAAAGAATAAAAGGAAGGAAGAGGAAAAGATAGACATCACTAAACTGCCTATTCCCATGCTGTGATAAAGGAAAGGTAAAAAGGAAACTATAAGCAAACTTGGCAGAGAGGAAGTCTGCATGTCAAGGCTCCCGGAGGAATTTAGGTGCCCTGACAAAGGACTCCAGATCAGTCAGGCACCAGATGAGTCTGGACAGTAACAGGTTCCTTTCATTGCCCTGGTGGTAATGCAGTGAAGTACTTTCTTCCTCTAGATTGGCAAAGTTGATTTCAGGGTCATGGTTGATCTTTGGAGAGGAACATTCCAATCTCAGGATTACCCATGAGGAACTTGCCAGTTAGGGTCTTTAAAGTACCAGAGCAGGTGACAGATCGTGGGGAATTATTCTCTGTGCCACAGCTGGTTAGAAGAAAGAAGTGTTCCTGGAAACAATAGAAGATCATCCATGGGGGAAAACAGGAGACAGCTTTTGTAAGAATGTGAACAGAAAATAAAACTAGTCTCAAAAGGCTGCTGGGTAGAAGATCATGGCAAATCAAATTGGAGCTGGACAGGAACTCAGAAACTGGAGCTAACAAATGCTTAGAAGGTCTTCTCTTGGGAAGAAAAAATGACCAGCTCAGAGGGAGGATTCAGAACCATAATGCAAATGGTAGACACAGCATAGCAACGGTCAACCCGCAGCAGCAGACGAGGACCTGCTGTGGTCCCTGGACATTTCTTACAAGGCTTCAGGGAAAGTGGGCTCCTGTCATATCACGAACCAGGGCTGTGGGCCTTTCCTGGGAACAGGTATCTGAGGTGAGAGGGAGAGCCTCACCCACTCCACAACCAACAAACATACCCCACTCTTAATTCAGGTAGAGCAATGATAAAAGCAGAGACACTGGCAGGGAGATCTCTGGTGGCTTTAAAACTCAGCAGAGAAAATGAGAGAAATCTTGAGACTGCAGGCAGGCATGTCCAATTCAAGAATGTCTAGGAGAGGAAAGTGGATCATTTGGGGAGTAAATAGCTGAATGATTAGAAAAAGTAAAAAAGATTTGGTTATCTCAGTCAAGAATCCTTAAGCAGAGCAGCAAATAGAGATTCAGAATTTCCTCAGTATCCAAAGTCCTCTTATAAAATTTTTACAAAACTTTAATAAATACCTTTAAACAGTTTATCTCATATTAGTGGCATAAAAATAAATATTAAGTATATTCAGAATATATTAATAAACAACTTCTTATCAAATACAGCCATGTGGTCCAGGGTCATCTTTGTAGTTTTGTTCATGATTATCTTGTCAAAAGCTAATAAAAAGAGAACAGAAGTAGACTAAATGGGCTATTCCTGCCACAAGTAAAGGCAAAAATGATGTATTCACACATGAAACTAACATTATGTAGCTGGAAGTGTGAAAATTGGAAAGACAGCTGGTCATCTTCCATCACAAGACTGTACAAAGCAACCAAATGCAAAAGAACCTACACCTAATAGAAAAGTCCACAGAAGACCAGTCAAGATATAAGTCTAACAGATGCTTCAGCAAAACGCCATGTGTCATTCAATTCATGTTATATATTTAAATTTTATCTGGTTCTGTAATTAAATGAAAAGAATTAGCAGTAGAACGTACAGAAGGAAAAACAAGTGATGAAGGAAGAAAGAAACAAGTCCGTAAAAACAGTATCAAAAAGTCCAGGGTAAGCCATGGCTTACAAAACCTGGTGATATCTACAGGGTGTCGAGTTACGACTGTGTTTAGAGTTAGATGAGAACAAGGACAGAATTGACTTACTGCTTGATGCAGATGATGTCATGCTAATACAGAAGCTGGAGAAAAAGCAGAATCATTCAATTCCTGTATCACTTCCCCCTTTGCTATCAAGGCAAATGATCTCCAGGTTGAAAAGAAGAGGAAAATGTGAAGCCCAAGATAAGTGACGAGATCCCAAAGGAGATCAGCAAGCTTCTCTGCATAAATCCAAGTCTCAGCAATAAATTACGCCTTGGGGTAATAAATGGACTTCAGATGGGATGAGGGAGGCATTGTTGGCCATCTCTGGGGAGTCATGAGGAGTCAGAGAGGGGTCCATATTAAAAGCAGAAAAATGTGCTTATTTTTTAAGAACATTTCAGAATAGTTTTTATTTTCAAAATCAAAGGAATAAACTGCACTTAGAAACTATAAATCAGTTTCTAGGCCAACCTCTTGCCCCTCTCCCTCCACACAAATCATTTCTAGAATGCAATGTTTTAAAAGAGGGTGTATGACAATTAGAAAAGAAATCAATGGTCACTTGGAGTTACAGGGGCTGCCTAAGAACAGCTCCCATCCATATCTTTTTGGATAAAGTCAACAAGACTGAGAGGCAAAGTGAATCTGGAATTCTGTTGAGTGTTTAACAAAATAATGCTTGATGACCAAGAAGAAGGATACAGAAAGAGGAACGAGATGATGGTTTGAGGGAAGTGAAGCCAGAGAGGCACACTGCAGTGTCCTCTGTCTACCACGTGTGCTAAGGATGCGTCTAAAGACCATGAGACGCCTGGACTCAGAGTCAGAAATCCCATACTGAGTAACTCCTTCACCTCTGCTGAGCACAAGCGTCCACAAATCTGGTGCGCTGCCTGTTTTTGTTAAGTCAAGTTTTATTGGAACATGGTCACTCGTATTTGTTTACCTGTCATCTGTGGCTGCTTTCGTGCTTCAGCGACAGAGGAAAATAGCGGCAGCAGAGACCCATATGGCCCACAAAGCTAAAATATTTACTATGGAGCCCTTTACAGAAAAAGTTTGTCAACCCTCTGACTTGTCACATAAGCTAGGATGGAACATAACCTCTGATACTCATTTTCATCTTCCACGGTATTAGAGAGTGATGGTAGCAAATGCTTCGAAAGGGATTTAATGAAATAATGTATGGGTTGTAATGTGCTATATGCGTAGAAGTCACGTGTTATTAGCATCATTCTGTCTGGTCAAAGATTAATAGCAGTGCTTTGCACATTAAAGACTTGCCAGTCTGCAGTACATCAGAGACTCCCCCAAAATACTGAATGGGCTTTTAGATGACTGGATGGATGGATGGGTGGATGGATGGATGGATGGATAGAAAAATGGCTGACTGGCTGGTTGAATGATAATAGTAACCACACCTTACTTGGCAATGACTATGTGCCAAGAAGCTGTTTTAAAGACAATGCCTTGTTTTATCCTTGTAACAGACATGGTACATTATTTATATTTTAATGCTGAGTAAAGGAAAAGAGATCTGAACAATAACAACAACAGTAGCAACAGCCAGTATGTGTAAGGCACTTGCTATGTCCCAACCACTGTGCTAACTACTTGTTAAATGTTACTTAACTGAACCTCTCAGCTTTCCCATGAAGCAGGTATCAGCACCACCACCACCATAATCATCATCATCACCATCATCCCATAGTTACTGATGAGAAGATGGAGGCCCAGCAAAGCTAAGTAATTTCTCAAAGTCAAACATCTGGCAGGTGGTGGAACTGAAATTCAAAACCTTGTCTTCCTGACTCCAATAGTCTAACAATCATATGTTAGGGCAACCGATTTACATCAGTGAGCCTAAGTTCATTGAGGATAAATGTCAAGTCTTATTAAAAGTAAGTCATGATTAAAAATGAACTGTTTGAAGTGTCTGATGTAATGAACCTAGAAGCAGTTTCTAGGAAAAATTTGGGATCCGGGCACAAAAGAATGGCAAAAACAGTGCAGAATTCCCATGATATTCCATATCCAGCTTCCCCTGATGTTAACATACTGTGTAAATAGAACATGACAGTAAGAACCAGAAAATTAAAATGGGTACAGTACTGTTACCTAAAGATCTTACTTGAATTTCACCAGTTTTTCCACAAATGCCCTTCTTTTGTGCCTGGATCCCATCTGGGATTCCACTATGCACCTAGTTGCTATCTCTCCTAGACGCTAACTAGTCTAGAGTTACTAGACTCTTCTAGTTAGTAACAATTCTTTCCCTGTCTTTCATATGTTTGACACTTTGGAAGAATATTGATTAGCCATTTCCTCAGATGTCTCTCAGTTGAGTTCATCTGATTCTTTTTTCCTCATGACTGGACTGAGGCTACCTGGTTTTGGCAACACTCCAGAAATACTGTTGCGTCCTCAGTGCATCATACCAGGGAGCTCATGATGTCAACATGTCTTGTTATTTGTTCTAACAGACTACAATCTCAGTAAACTGACACTCATGCAGCCCAGGTGTTAACACACACACATACACGCACATAAATACAAAATCTAATGACAGTCCCAACTGTGTTAAGAAACTTTTGAAAACCATGAGCAAAAATATTAATATCAGTCCTACCTTTCTTTCCAATGTCTAGATTATTGGGAAAGTGCTGGGTTGAGAGAGAGGCTATGAGCAATCAAGTTGACTTGCTCTGCCTTGCTGTATCCCTACTGGCTGGGGAAGCATGTTGACTGGACTCTGGTGTGTGCATTTAGGCCTTGAAGATAAGACCAGCTTGGATCATACTTCAAACACTCATTCAGTTCCTGGTGTGTGCTGGGCTAGCCTCAATCTCCTGTCCCACCTGTGGGTCAGCCTTATTGGATGATGGGCTCTAGGAGGAAGAATCTTCCAGAATTCCACCATTACACTTGACCAAATAATACCAATATATTCCTTGATTCTATATTTAGATTCAAAAATCTAAGTTCTGTGAAGATAAGGGGAGTTTATTTTTTCACATCTTCTTTAACAGCACATAGTCAACTTTAAAATTGCAACTGAACACAGAAAGAGCTCACTGTGCATATGCTAAAAATCTATCACTCTGCTCACACAGGCATAATTATGGAGGCTGTAAGAAGACTCACTTTTTATTTATTGATCTGATTTCTATAAGTTGCCTGCATTTCAACATTTTTTCTCTCATTTTCCTGATAGATTTATACTGTCTGAAAACTATAGCTTCATTCCATTTGAAATGTGGACACTCTACAATTCAGTCACTGTAAGAAAAAGCCTTTAATAATTAAAGTAGCAAAGGTGCACCCTGCTGGCTCTAAAATACTCTGGTAAGATGTTAGCCATCAATATTTCTACAGAAAATGCCCTATTCAACAATACGTCCTTATTATTTCACTTATAGACAATTATCTGATAGCGTGCATTTAAAACCCGTAATAAAAGAATAGAGGGAAAAGAAGATTGGCTCATATTAAAAACACCTATCTAAAAAAAACCTGCAGAAGTGGGGAAACTAGCACACAAATTTTTTTGAAAGTTTAGTTTTTGCAATTTTTGATGACCATTTTAAGTAACAATTACCATTCTGAGAACCTTTCATTATTAATTGCTTATCAAGAGTAAAAGAATAAAGAAGATAAAGTCAGAAATGTGTTAGAGATTTTAAAAATAATACTGAGGATTTAAATGTTAAATAAATATTTTAATTAAATACCAGCAACTAAATAAACACTTAGTTTGATGGAACTTCCTTTTCCAGTACTCATTAAATTCAAATGACATTTTAAAATTTATAATGTTCCAAATATTAACAACAGTAAGGGGGCATGTGAAACAACTTACTGATTTAATAAGTCTCCTATAATCAAGACTTGAAGGGACTTGAAGCATCACATGGGGTATAAACTGGTATAATCTTTCTGGAGGACAATCTGACACTGTGCACATAGAAAAGTTTTAATAATGCATGATACTTCTGCTCTCCAGATTCATCATAAGGAAATGGTAACACAAACATACGATAATGTATGTTCATTTTGTTCATATGGCTTTACTTGTACTAAAACTTTGAAAATGACATAAGTCACCCAAATAAATTTTAAGACAAATGGTCCTCAACTTTTAGGCCTTCCACCTTGAAATAACCTGAACTTCCAAGTAAGGTCCTTCCAATTCTCCTTCTATGCTCAATGTGAGCTCTATCCATCTGTCCAAAAAAGACAGCCAGAACAAAACAATGGCAGTAACATCCACAACAAACCTCTTCTGGGCCAAGGAATGGTGGCACTCTCTGCCTGGCCAGTGAACCAGGTCACATGGCTGCCACACTGCCCTCCTTAGTATCTCAGAGCCTGAGCAACTGTCAACATTTACTACAGCTGTTTTCACCAGAGCAGAGGTGACCTTGGGGTGGAGGAGGGACTCAGTGGACCAATCTCTGGGTTCCCTTCTAGGGAGAAGAACTTTTATCTTGACTTTTATCTTACATAAGGGGTTGGTTTTCTAAGCGAGATTTTATCTGAAAACACTCACTGTTGTAATGACCCAAAGTAGTATTATTATTACTTACTTTTTTAAAGTTTTTATTTTAATTCCAGTTAGTTAGCATTCAGTGTTATATTAAGAACAATTCACGGGTGCCTTGGGTGGCTCAGTCGGTTAAGCATCCGACTTCGGCTCAGGTCATGATCTCATAGATCGTGAGTTCGAGCCCCGAACTTAGTAGGTTAAGTGTTGACTTCAACTCAGGTCATAAGATCGCAGTTCATGGGTCCAAGCTCCACATCAGGCTCTGTGCTGACACTTCAGAGCCTGGAGCTTGCATCAAATTCTGTGTCTCCCTCCCTCTCTGTTCCTCCCCCCCTCTCTCTCTCTCTCTCAAAAATAAATAAAGATTTAAAAAAATTTAAAAAAAAAAAAAGAATGATTCAGCAACTCCATACATCACCCTGTGCTCATCATAACAAGTGCACTCCCTAATCCCCATTACTTAGTTTACTCATCCCTCGACATTACCCCTCTGGTAACCATCAGTTTGTTCTCTATAGTTAAGAGTCTATCGTTATTATTTTTTTTAATTGAGTGCAAACAAGAAAAACAAAGTGCTAATTTTAGACACAGGGATTGAAGATTTCATCAATTTAGAACAGGGCTACAATCTCTCATTCAAAACCCTTTGTAGTAGATGCATTTTTCAGGGCTCCTGGTTGGCTCAGTTGGTAGAACATTGTGACTCTTGAGCTTAGGGTCATGAGTTCAAACCCCATGTTGGTCATGGAGCTTAGTTAAAAACAAACACACCAAAACGTGAGGTGATTTGGGGCATCTGGGTCGTTCAGTCGGTTAGGTGTCCGACTCTTGATTTTGGCTCAGGTCATGATCTCATGGTTCATGAGTTCGAGCCCTGCATCAGGCTCTGTGCTGACAGCTTTGGATTCTCTGTCTCCCTTTCTCTGTCCCTTCCCCACTCATGCTCTCTCTCTCAAAATAAATAAATATTTAAAAACATTTAGATGCTTTTTGCAAATCAGACTATTTTATATTTATCGGACAGTTAATAGAGAAATGTATTCTATATTATGTATCACTCCCAGGAAGGACTTAGGGCTGCAACTCAGTCAATACATTAATATTTCTTATGTGAAACATATAAATGTCTGCACCAAATGAATTACATAAAAGCCATAAATTGCCTCACATCAATTTATATCAGGTTTTTCTGCCAACTGAGTTAGGCCAAACCTTAAAAAAAAAAAAAAAAAAGAAAGAAAGAAAGAAACTTTTTTGATTTCTAGAGCTGTTGGCTATTGAGATTGGGGCAAAGGGACTGTGTGAAGACAAAGCTGGACTATCCGAGGAGTCGGAAGCAGAGGCCTCAGCCCAGTCAGACGCACCCACTGGACTGGTGCCAGCCAACGAAGGTTCAGTTAGAAAGGCAGAGAGTCACACAGAAAGTTCTGTATCAAAGGCAGAAATAGCTCATCAAAGATGACAAGCAGGATAGGACTTCTTTCAGCAGTCAGTAATGATGTCTGTTCTGATGTCATTCTTTAAAATATGGTTTAAAAAGGGCCTATATATGCTTTAATATCCAAACAATTCCGTAATCATTTGGGGAAGTGAAAATATGTGCACTTTGTCTTGTTAAGCAGGGAAAGCGAACAAGAAATAAGTATTTACCCCATTAGTAGATAAATAGATGATTGATAGGTAGATAGAACTCATACTCATGAGTACACATGGATTAAAAGAAATCTATCTGAAATGAAAAATAACAAATTATTAATAACAGTCTTTATCTCAGGGTTGTGCAAATTGAGCTAATTTTTAATTTTTGCTTTAACTGTTTCTGTATTGTTTAGAAAATTTTTTAGAGTGAAAAATTATTTTTATAAAAAGAAGCAGCTCTTTACCTTTGGTGACAAATGTAATTATTTGCAGTTTATATATAATTTAGATCTTCAGGACTCAAGTAATTCACCCAAAGTCACAGTGTTCATTTGTACCAAAATTGTATCTGGACTCCAGTCCTTTAACTTCAAGCCCTGTGCCGTCTCCATTTTTCCAAGGCTACATTTCAAAATGAGGCATGAGTTATGGTCCCTGTCTTGGAAACACTAATGACTGAGTAGAGGAGAAGACACATATAGATAGAAAGCAATGATCAAATATCACAAGATGCTATCTACTTAAGTAACTTCTGCAAATCCTTTTAGAATCAGTGTGTGGTGAGGGGATACATACAAATCTCAAATAAAAAAGTATAACATTATATCCCATACCCATCACAAGTCTCCATGAATTCAGAGGAGGAGAAGATTTAGAAGTACCAGAGAACACTTCATGGATAAAAGATGGATTTACTTTGAATAGCCCAAGATCCAGGAGGTTATTTCCACAAGTACATACCCAAACAGCATGGACAATGACTGACAGCAAAGGTAAGATTCCTGTGTGGGGCATGTGGGTGGCTCAGACGGTTCAGCATCCAGTTCTTGGTTTTACCTTAGGTCATGATATCACTCGTGGTTTGTGAGACTGAGCCCCATGTCTGGCTCTGTGCTAACAGAGTGGAACATGCTTGGGATTCTCGTTCTCCCTCTCTCTCTGCTCCTTCCTCACTCGCTCACACAGGCTTGTCCACTATCTCTCGCTCAAAGGAAACAAATAAACAAAGAAAAAGGATTCAGAGGCACCGGGGTGGCACAGTCTGTTAAATGTCTGATTCTTGATTTCGGCTCAGGTCGTGATTTCACGGTTTGTGAGTTTGAGCCCTGTGTCAGGCTCTGCACTGACAGTAAGGAGCCTGCTTGGGTTTTTGTCTCTGTCCCAATCTCTCTCCTCTCTCTTCTCTCTCTCTCTCTCTCTCTCTCTCTCTCTCTCTCTGACTATCCTCTCTCTCTCTCTCTCTCTCAAAATAAATATTTTTTTTAAAAAAAGATTTGTATGTGTTGGGGAGAAGGGGGAACTGACTAGACAGGTGGAGTGGGGCCAGATCAGGACAAGCTTTGGGAGCTACACAAAAAGTGATTTAGATTTGATGAAGAGAGAAATGGGAGCAATGGACAACTTCACCAAGAAAACGGTATGACAAAAGCCATATAACTGGTGTGAATCCTCCAGCAGTGTATAGGATAGGATTGACAGGGGGAGCCTGCATAGCAAGAGGTCAGATACACGGCTGTGGAAATGATAACAGGCCATGCAAATTGACAAAGGATCAGAATCAGGGCTGGAAGTCAAAGGCTGAGTCACAAAGATGCTAAGGTTTTGAAAGGATGCCTTTGAAAACAGTGATCCCTTGACAGAGACAGATGATTTTAGTTAGGTTCACTATCTCTGAAGGGAGAACAAAGAATTAAAAAACATGAAGTGTTCCCGTTCATTAATATTATACTATGATTATTTAGCTTTACAGATTTGAGTACTGAGGCCAAGGGGCCATTCAAACTTCCAATTTGCAACAAAGTGTGATTCTGTCCTGAAACTGAGGCCACATTTCTGCTCATTCTGTGCAGCTATCACAAATGCAGGGTTAGGCCGACATTAAGGAGCACAAGTCAATACAATTAAAGGAAGCCAACAATTAAAAAAAAAAAAAGCAAAAATCTTCCAAATATGAACACTAAATCAATAGCACTTTCTTTTCACGGTGGAATAGGACCTTATGTGGCTTGAATAGCATTCAAATGTGTTCTTCTGATTTATTTGTAAAAGAGAAAGTATTACAAACGTAGAGACTGGATAAAAATTTAAGCGTTTGTGTCTTCCCTGTGTCTGCTTGGGTATTTTATATTTTGTTTGAAGTGTTTTTTAAGAAATGATTTATTATCTTCATCCAGTCTGCCTCACCAGGGACACCCCACTGGGTCAGAGTGGCCAGTTTAGTTGGGATCCCGGTGCTTCTGAACCTTTAAATAGACAGTGCTTTGAATTTCATCTCCGGGATCAGGTCACATCCAAATCCACTTAACATTTCACTGGTATGGTTTTTGATGTCATCAGAGACCTTGATGAAATTACAATCCTATTAGTCACGATGGGGGAAGACAGGAGACCTTAGGTGGCTAATGTTCCATTCATAACAAGAAAGAGACGTTTAGCATTTGTAAAGGGCATTGATTCCTGATAGTTCCCTAAAGAACAAGGCTCAAGTGAAGAAATATAACCAGAAAAGGCTTGGGGGGAAAAAAAGACAGAGAAGGCAAAGTTGCACTAATCCAAACAGCTTTAACTCCGTATACTTTTTACAACTTTGCTTGAATAAAAAGAATTGTGTATTCATGTAAATGTGGGTAGGGGGAAGGGCAGTGCAGGACAGGAAGGACATGCCTTGCTCCACAGAGATTCTCTTACTGAGAAATCTGGGAAATTACACTGAGCCCTTGATTGATGCCAAAGAGGTGCCTCTAAATATAAAGGGTAAATGGAGGTTACATGGAAAGGGCTTTTAATCTGAGTGATAAATTGCCAGATTCCATTATGCTTAATGAGTCTCATCAATGCATAGCTGGACTCAAGAAAATAATAAGATCCCTTTCAGAGCCTAGTATAAACAAATTAGAAGAATTAATAATAAAAATCCTGTTAATGTGTATGCAGTTTTAAAAAGTTAATGAACTCAATTTTATAAGTTTGGCTAATGTATTTTTAGCATTTAAAAGAAAAATGCCGGGTCATCAAAATGGATTCATTCTTTAGTTTCTTTTCTGCAAGCATGTCCTGCATGAGACTTCAAGGATAACATTCCTTTTGGTTAACTCTTCTCCAGGGAGAGCCCTGCTTAGCAGTTCCAGGATGTGACAAAGAGTGTCGCAGGCCCTAACACGCTTAAGATGCTTACTGACCTGAAAGTAACAAATGAGATTCATTCAAGTGAATTTGCCCAGCCTCATAATATGCTTCCTACCCAAAAGGATACTACAGGAACACAGAGATTCTCAGTCACCAGGCTGGCTGGTAAAACACAAATCTTTTGATTTTTGATACAGTCCCAGGTAGCACACAAGAAACAGGATCTGAAAACATCTATGCAGGGCTCAAAATAGAAGGGATGGTCTCCCATCAGCTAAGACCCCTGAGCCTACTCAAGAGAAAATTTGCTGGTTTTGCATCAACAGATATTTGTGCAATATACCATCAGTCATGGATTAGAAATCAGGCTCTCACTTTTGGCCATCAGGATTCTTTGAAGCCATCATTTAAGAAAGAACCTCAATGCTCAAGCATATAATCAAAGCATGTGGGAGATGAGAAAAAAGGTAGCCTCTGTTTTATAGTTAAATCCCTAGGCGAGAAGACATAATCAGACATCTGTGCTTAGTTAGATTTCCATTAAAATGAATGCCATGTGCTCTGTAATGCAATGTGAAATAACAGAACTCATGGTTTTCCAATGGCACCAAGGGGCATGGAGATTGCTGGCAATGATATCCACCTCCAAAGTTAGGAACAAACCTGTTTATAATATTACAAGATAATATGTATAGTGTCTGGCACACAGTAAGCACTCAATAAATATTTCTTCAGATTTGAATGGAAGAGTGACTTCTTTTATATACAATCTGCTATATAAAGTTTGTACATCCTCTATTTTACTATAAAAATAATATATGCTCTCATGCACATCTGCTTCAACCTCTGAATCAATAAGGAATGAAAGCCAGTCTCTCCTCAAACATTTTCCCCCTGCTGGGCTGCTAATGGGCTGCATCCACACCTCTGAGGGGTGTGTCTTTAGCAGGCTTCCTCCTCCTGTCACTTGTTGCTGTCTCAATCCTGTTTTGTTTTTTTTAGCCTTTTTAAAATTTATTTTTATTTATTTTTTGCAGTTACTCACAAAGTCATTGAGTTTCAGGGTTTCAACAGATGCCTTTATGCAACCTTGTCCTTCGCTATTCACAAACACACCATTACACTAGATTTTATAAGGGACAAAGAGTGGAATGAATCTAAAGTCTCAGTGTTTATGCAATACAGTGGAGTAAGAAACGAACGTACACACACAAGGTTAATGATTTTAAGGCCACACGCGTGAGCAGGCCCAGAAGAACCATAATCAGAGAGGAAAGAACGTCGTGTTGCTGCTGGCAAAGGAGCTGAGATTTGACTTCATCCTGAAGGATGAGTAAGATTCATGAGTAAGATTCATGCATGGACAACTCTGGGAGGAGACAGTATCAAGAAGATTAACTATTATGAGCAAGGATGATGAGGATGGGAAAGTATGTAGCTGGTATGGGGTCAGTGAGGAGACTGTTATGTCTGCCACAAAGGTTTCATTATGGGAACAATGAGGTAGATGATGGGCAGGCACGTGAACCCACCTTGGGGTCCTTCAAATGCCAGATTAAGGAACGAGATGTTATCCCATAGGAAAAAAGGAACCATATGGGATTTTAAGCATGGAAGAGACAGTAATAATGGTCTGCTCCCCCTATTTCCTCTGACTACAGAATACTTTTTCAGAATCTCATCACTCCATGCTTGTTCCAAAAACACTTATTTCTTTTCCCCATGTCCAGGGGCTCAGCCATTGAACCACCCAGGTGCCCTGACTACTACCTGTTATACAATGAACAAAATATTTAATCTTGCTACTCCTCTTCCTTTCAACCACCCCATTTCCTTTTAAGCCCACTGCAATCACTGTAACTCAGAATTTCCTTATCTGTGACCAGTTACCACCACAGGCACCTTTTGGGTCAAATCTTGCCCTCCAATATCAGTACCTTCTTTGTAGAACTCACTTGGGCTCTGGGAAGACAACATAACAGGTTAGATCAGTGGTGCCTAGATGTCTCAGTGGTGCTGATTCTGTTGATGCAAACACTTCCCCATTAGGATGGGAAGGAAGTTGAAGAAACCTTCTGGGAAGCTCAAATCAGGATCTGATGACTCGTTCACTCTATCTGGATATAGGCCAATCTACCAGTCCTTGGTGGCAATCCCTCCCCTCTTAGGCAAGCCACTCTCCAAGTAAATCCTCAATGAAGATACCTCCTCAGATAGCGCTCTTTATGGTTGCTTTCATAACCTAGTTTCAAGGATGATATAAGTTTCAAAGAGATCAGCAGTTATGTTATGATTTCAAAAATCTTTTCCTCACTCATCCCAACCTACCACACCCCCCATGAGCATCTAAAGTATCTCTAAACCATGACTGGTTTCAACTCAATGCTCCCACATGAGGTATTCGTTCAAATGACTTAAGATTTGCTCTCTTTAAATATGTTACATTCCCCAAAACTCAAGACCTATCTGCTATTTAAAATATAATATACCGTTTACTCTTAATGTGGGGCTTAGGGGCACCAATTTCGTTCACAGCCAAAAGTCTGTGTATAACTTTTACTCTCTAAAACTTAATTACTAATACCCTACTGTTGCCCAGAAGCCTTACTATTAACATAAACAGTTGTTTAACATACATTTTATATGTTATACATATTACATATTGTATTATACAATAAAGTAAGCTAGAGAAAAAGAATTATTATTAACAAAAGCATAAGGAAGAGAAAATACAATTACAGCGCCATACCTACATTTATTGAAAAAAGTCCATGTATAAGTGGACCCATGCAGGTCAAATCTATGTTGTTAAACAGTCAACTGAAAGTTAAAAGAAAAGACTCTGGAAACAGATTATCCTGGGTTCCAGTCCTAATCCTTCTGCTTACTTTGTGTAACTTTGATTACATTACATAAACATTTCAGTCTCAATTTCCTCATCTATAAGATGAGAATGATAAAAATATTACCCAGAATATACGGCTGTTGAGATGATTTAATATATATATTTGTCAAAAGGCCAGCATATGGTAAATACTTTCTAATGTTAGATATTATTAGTATTCCATTGTGTTTTTAAGCTTATATATTATGTGAAGGCATTTATCCAATCCTCACTCAGTGTTGAAAAAAATGGCAGAAAAAAGCTATAGGTGTAGAACACCAGAGGTAGAATAAAGGGATACTGTCAAGGATCAAATGATGTACAGAAAAGATGGCGGGAGAAGAGGGAGAGTGGACACCAGACCTGGCTTGCGTCAGAATTTGAGGCAGGAGTGGCCCTGCCTTGGCAAATGATTTACGTGAGCCAGATTTGCTTTCTAAGAAAAACAAGATTTTATCTGACAAAGAGGAGTACAGACAGCCTGAGAGCACATATAAGACAAAGTAAAGATCCCTTTAGATTCTCACAGGACTCTTCCTGGAGTTCACAGAAAAAAATCTCTCCATTTCCTTAGAAGATAAATATTTTAGTTTTAAAATAAATTATTTTAGAAGTCACAAAATGTAGTAGTATATTTAGCAATACCAATGCAAACAATGCTCTTATTGTCAAGGGATTAAGTTAAATTAGAGGAGTAAGAATAGATGACTATAGGCACACACATGTCACATACAAATAGCCTTGAAAACACCAGCAGGAGGGGAGAGGCACATAATACTTAGGTTCAAAGACTATATAGAAACCCATTGTATGTGCTTCGTAGAAAAATAAACAAATAAGTTGCACATTCTCAAATAGCCACCCTCCTTTCAAACATAATCTTCAGCCAGTAGAAAATGAAAGAGGTAAAAAGTGAAACAGAATAGTAAATAGTAATTAAGCAAACTTTGTTTCCCAACAACAAAACTCAAATTCATGAACAGAAATTTTCTTTTTTAAAATTTTTTAAACACACACACACACACACACACACACACACACACACACACAGAATCCAAAGCAGACTCCAGGCTCTGAGTTGTGAGCACAAGGCCCAACCTTGGGCTCGAACCCACAAACCGCGGAATCATGACCTGAGCCGAAGTTGAATGCCTAACTGATTGAGCCACGCAGGCGTCCCCAGAAATTTTCTTCTATTTCCACTGTCTGTAACTCTCTTTTTCTTCCTCCCCATGGTACCACTGACTCAGTTTATTCCCCCACACACTTCATGCACAGATCTCAGTGATTAGCAAATGTTATGCCATCATTAGAAGCAAAATGAAAGAGATCTGTTTATAGAGCAAAGTGCTCTGATCCTGGACCTGCCAAATTACTAGTTTAAACAAATGACTACAAGTCCATTGGCCTTAGTTCCCTATATGAAAGTGAGAATCCAGGTGAGATTCCTGAGGCAGGGCTGGGGACCAGTGCTTCCCAGGTGTATAATCCATGTGAACCTGAATGGCTGGCCTCTCCCACCTTACAAGGCCTGGTCTGTAAGCCTTGTAAGGCTTACAAGAGGCTGACGACACTCTCCCACAACCATCCTCCACTTCTCCCCATCAGTCACAAACCCAGGGAGGGGATGTATGGGCTTGTTAGCAGCAAATGCGTTTCCAGCAACTCAACAGTGCTGGCTGAACTTCCTCCTCCTTTCTTTTGGGGACCTCAGTTTTCCCATTCCCACACCTCTCCATTATGAAAAAGAGTGAGCAGCATATATGCGATCCCGATCACAGATGTGGAATAAAGGAAATTAGTCTGTGAGGCAGGGTTTGTTCCTTCTCTGTATGCATCCTGTGAGGGATCAGAGAGAAGATTCCCTGGTGTCTAACACTGTTCATTCTCTATCCCAAGAAAAAGAACTTTTCTTTTCTTTCCCAAGAAAAGGAACTTCCTAGACTTTGACCTTCATATTGATTCTCCCTTCTTTTATGTTATCCACCTCCACTTAGCAATTCCTTCCCCCAGACAGCACTGAGTTGCCTTAGTGTGTAATCTGTACCCAGGCTGATGAATCACCTGGATATTCTCTCCAGTTGGGCATGCTGTTGCTAGGAAACACCAATGGGGTTTTGCCTTTGATTCTCAGAGCCCTCTAGGATGGTGGCTTCCTCTTCTCCTTAGATTTAGGGAGGACAAGTCTGCTTTGCTTGGATCCAGCTACATTGCCCTGCCTGTTTCAGGAAGCAATTTCCTCCTCAACAGTAAACTCCTCTTCCAGACTTGCACCTTCATCTATAGTTATCCCCAAATTCTTTCACCAACCCATCTTTCTTAGACCCCTTCTAACCAGATAAATCCTCCCGATTCACTTCTCTGTACTTTCAAGTCTTTATTTTTTTTTAATGTTTATTTATTTTTGAAGGAGAGAGAGACAGAGTGTGAACATGGGAGAGGTAAAGACAGAGGGAGACACAGAATCCGAAGCAGGCTCCAGGCTCTGGGCTGTCAGCACAGAGCCCAATGCAGGGCTTGAACTCACAAACTGTGAGATCGTGACCTGAGCTGAAGTCAGACACTAAACTGATTGAGCCACCCAGCCACCCCTCAAATCTTTTTTAATTGAACATATTCTAGTTGCTATCCAATGGCTGAAAATTTCTTTCTTATTTTCTTCTTTAACATCCCCTCTCCCACCACCACCACCCAAGTCCATCCTATCTCCAGCCAACATCAGGTCACACAGATGGCAAACAAATCACAAAATAAGCATGGAACCTACTTTTCTCTGTGCTGTTGGTCTTTAGGGAAAGGAGATGCATCTCCAAAGCACATTACAGTAAGACCCACACAACTGGAGAAGTAATCAGCCTCAGGAAAACACTTATTAGACTTTGTGCCTAAGACCAGATTTACTGTCTTTCCTCTGCTCATAAATACTCAGAAGACTCCTGAAATTCCATTTTGGATAGACCCCAAGCCAAAGGGCCCTCCAACAACTGGATTTCAAACTCTTCTAAGTGGGACAACCCTAAATTCATAAATTCATAAATACAGCCACTCTCCATCCCTATGCCCTTCTTACGGTATTGCCACAGCCTTGCAGGAGGTAAGGAGAAGTAGTGTTTCTCTGGAAAAGGTTCAAATCCCCAAGAGGATGGTTTTCAGGTGGAAAATTCTCCTGTTCCAGTTCCACTACCATATGAATTGGTAGATATTCAAAAACATACTGTTCCCATGATATTACCCTCTTTGTCATTTTAGAGCTTACCCACCCTAATTTCTCACATTCCAATATATATGTATATTTTTTTTCTATGGTATTAGTCATGTTGTAAAAAGACAAAATTAGGCCAGGGTTGGCCAAAACTATGAAATGAGCCAGATGAAATGAATCTACTAGCATATATTTAAATATCTGGAAAAATGGATAACAACCTGAAAGCCAATATTTTTCACAGTAGGCATGTAAATGAAAACAGAAATGTAAAAAGGTAAATGGGTCTAATGTCTAAATGACCAGCACAAGCAGGAAAAAGAATGCTTTAGAAGGTGGCCATTAAGACCAAGTCAGGGAAGTTGGCTCTCCAGGACCTAAGGCCTGGCTAGGCATTCAGGGAAGTGTGGTGATCCCCATCAAGGACTGGGCAATAAATGAAATCATGCACAGGTACAATAAGAATGAATAGAAGACATCAGAGTTTTTATTTCAACGCAAGTCTGGCACACATCATCAATAAACACAACAAACATCTGATGAGTGAATGAATGTATGAATGAATGAATGAATGAATGAATGAATTTATAAAGAGATAGGTTTCAGAAATAGTGAATTACCCCCATGCATTATAAAAGATATCTCAAATTCAGTATACTCAAACCTAACAAAAATGAATAATTTATAAGACAATATAATTGGTATTACCAATTGGGAACAAATTCCAATAAATGGTGATTGACAACTGAAACTCATCATGCTCACACCCAATTAAAACCATTTGCAATATGGTATCACTATTCACCACTCACAAACCAGGAGTGTGGGTATCATCTTCAACTCTTCCTCCTCCTCTGTCTGCTAGGGTACTATGCCACCAAGTTCTCTTGGACCTACATTCTAAATATTCTTTAACTACATCTCTTTCTCTCCATCTTCATGGCCAATGTTGTTACAGTTATGTCTTAATTGAGCTTCACCAAGACACTTACAAACACTTCCTGACCAGTCTGCCTGTTTATACCCCCTCTCACCCACCCTCCAAACAGTAGCCATGGTGGTCATTCTAAAACTTAGATTTGATCAACACACCTTCCAGCTTCAAACCTTCCAGTGACTTCCCACTGTCTATAGGATCAAGTCCATAGCATTTAGGCCTCGCATATCTTTCCAATCTCATCTTTTGTCATTTCCTATCTTCACCACTCCGAGGCTCCAGATATGAAAGGCAGAGCAGCACTGTTATGAGCCAGTCTATAGTAGTAGCACCAGCTATTGCTGGGGATGTCTGTCTGAAATAGAGGCCAGGTTGTCACTGACATGCCCCATTCCTGTAGAGAACTTGGATTCTTTTTTGGACAAGCACACCCAACCTCACAGCTCTATAGGGAGGCCTGAAATCAATTCTGGGAACTGTTCATCTGGCAGCATGGGCAGAAATACATTAGCTATCAGACATAATGTTTAGGAGTTCCTGAGTAAAGGTATCAGGGAAATACAACAAATTTTAAAAAAAACATACAGGTAAGTGCCTCATCCTGCATTTCTGAGTCACCAAAATCTGTCCTATACACCAGACTTTCTCATTCACCTACAACTATCCACTGGAAACTGATATATCTCTATTATTGCATACTTTAGCTTAACTCTGCCAAACTAATAATCAAAATAGAAAATCTGCCACAAAATCCAACATTACTATTAATTCCAAATTACCATGACTACAACTAATACTATTAATAACAGTAATGACTATTAATTCCAAAGCTTAATATAAATTACTTGAGATCAGTCAAACTTTAAAAGTAATAAGTCTGTCAGTGAATTTTTAAAAGCACACAACTTTAATAAATACAGTAGAAATGTTACAGCAACCTTCTTAAATTCTTAGTAAATGCTGCAGCAAAGCCTTTGCCACCAAGTACACTATTTAAAATTCACTAAACAAGTAGGAAATAAATTATTCCCATTATCATTCTTTACCTGGATCAAAACTGGGAGGAAAAGCAAAGGGAAAACATTCAACCGAAGTATTTCACATGAAGAACCTTGAGGTCGAACAAAGGAAGTTAGAAAACAGGGTTACAGAGCAACTTCAAAATCTACCTGGCCAGGCATCCAGTGCTCTCCCTTATTTACTCAGAAATAATTCACAGACCACCTACTATGAGCGTTAGACTGAAGGCGTTAGACTGAAGGCAACATTCTGAGTGTTCCAAGGAGTGCATATGACGTATAAAGACAGCTGATTTAAGGGCAGATGGAAAGCAGGGCAACAATGAGGGAGGTGAGAGCTGGCCAGGATGAGTGAAGGAGCCAGCAAAGCTAAAGGCCCCAAACCAGCCTTGGTACCACAAGTCAAGTGCAAGCTCTGACCCAGGCAGGAAGCAGGACGTCGGCCTGTGCCAGTGGTTGCTTTTACAAACTGCCCTGAAAGTCAGCAATCATAGGGAAACCAACCCTGGGCAAACACAGGGTTTCTCAGGATGTGTCGTTATATGTACCCCAGTGGGGGTTGTGGGATGCCTGCAAGCAGCTCACAGAAGAATATATTTGTATCTTAATAGCTATGTATTTATTTCAGTGTGTATCAGAAAAAACATATAAATAAATAAAACTAACTTTTTATAATAGTTTTATGATGAGATCAACCTCATGATTTCATTAATTTCCGTGCTTCTAGTTATATCAAGAAAAAATATAAAGAACAATTGTACAGAAAATATAAATAAAAAAGCTATAAGTGAATGATGGTTCAGGTCTTACATATAGAGATCAGAAAGATTATACTGAAATGACTGACGTTTGGAAAAATGGGAACTTAACCAAAGAGGGAAGGCATGTCAGTAGAACTGAAAAAATCTAATGTTAGCATCAAAATGATACACTCGGAGAGGTTTTCTTCTGCTTTTCAGATCAATTTCAGACACAAACCAATCTGAATTCTTATGTAAACTTCCAAATTTTCACAGAATAACCAGTTTGGGGAATCTGAATCCAACTTCTTAGCTCCCATCTGCCAATTTTTGCATCCAATTGCATAAAGTCAGACCGGAAGGGGTGTCTTCCCTCCAGAGCATACAAATCACAGCTTGGGGCTGGGGCCCCAAGAGTGGCAGGTGTAATTAACCTGACCGACCTTCCTCCCCAGGCCTCCTCGTCCCAGCACAGGGAGAGGCCCACAGCCGGGAAAGGGTATCAGAGGAAAGCAGCGTGTGTGCCACCAAGGAAATTAATTGAAAAGAACAAAACCTCCCTCCATTCTATCTCACCCCGATTCAGAACATCTTAATTGCAGAGAGCCTAAGCTCATTAAGTGCGGCTCAACGGTTGTCAGAAGATTATCAAGTATTAAATTTAAAACCTATATAGTCTTCACGCCTCCTGATAAAAGTTTGTAAGGGTATTTTTTCAGAAGCCCTGTCTGGAATGACTGTGCAGTGGTGATTTGCTAAGGAGCTTATCCTACCAATGCGGGTGTAATTTGTTTCTAATTATTTCAATAAATGGGCTATATAAGAAATCCGAATAACAAAGTAACTTATGCCACAGAAGAATAAATCCTGGTGCTCTCAATGTCCAGATAAGTAACCATGCTATTAAGAGCTGCCTCGTAGATAATTGTAGTTTTGTATAATGATAGAACTCTATTTACATAATATGCCAAAGGTGTCTAATGCAAAATAGGGTTTACATATAACCTTGTTGAATCTGCAGAATGAATTCATATTCCACCCTTGCATTGGTCAAAAAACATTATTTCACACTCCATCGCCCTAACAAATAAATTAATAAAGCTTACCGCTATTCCTGTAAATCCCGATATGTGTATCTCTCTGGATTCAATATAACAACAACTTCTTAGTCTTGCCCTTGCATGTCCTTTGAAGCACTCAGAGAGAGAGAGAATTATTCTCCAGACTGCCCCACCCTGCATCTGACCTCCAGATGTATTTCACCAAACTGGATTCTGGCCAATGCTGGGGAAGAAATCTCAAGGCCAGTGATGGCCTCATCCTTTCATGTCAAACGAAGGAGGAAAGTTACCAGGATTCTCTCCTTCTCTTCTTAAAAAACTACAAAATACCAGGTTTTATATTTCCACAGTAAAATTCTAGTAAAGCACCCCAGGCTCTTTATCTTTACGTGGTTGTCAGGGCAGGGACAGTGGCCTTCTCATTTATTCGCCTTTATAACCCTAGTGTCTGGAACACGTGGATTTCTGGAACACAGGTTCACTACCTGGCCCATAGTTGGTGCTCAATAAATACGTATAGGATAGATGAACAAGCATTTTTAGTGCTGTATCCCAGATATGAAGAAACGATCCATTGTGATATCAGGACAGCTCAAAGGTCTGTAAAATTCATGAGGCCTGTATTTACCAGGCATCTCAAACCTGTCTCTGTGTAAGGTATTTTGTAAGACATAAAAGAATAAAAATTGCGATTTACAGTCAGATCGAGGGAACCAGCTGAACACAACTAAAACACTGGAAAGCAAACGGTTTATGCACTTATTTGGAAATATGTTTCAATATTATAAGTGTCAAAAAGCAAAGAACAGAAATATGGAAGAGAAAGGAGAGAGGAAATCTCACTTTGGGCTCCTTTGAATCTCATCCTGCGGGACTTAAAACCTAATTCCCACTTTTAGAAAGGAAAAAACTATGTTTGTTTTTCCCTCTAAAATCTTTATCTGCTGTTTATGCTGTTGTTTATGTTTATATAGACAGACAGACAAGATTTACACAAGCACAGGAAAAGTCCAAACCGTTCACACTGATCAATGATGTTATTAAACTGAGGGCTAGGACTTGGAGAGGGTACTATTTCACCTTCTATTTTATGTATTTCTGCATTGTCGGAATTTCTAACAATGAGTAAGTATCATTTTTTATAGTTAAACAAAACAATTACAAATTTAAAAAGAAAACTACAATTAAGTAACTACATTTTATGGTACATATTGAGCATTCTAGGAGCTCAATAAAACATTAATTGTCCAGAATGCAATTAACCAAAGACCTCAATCATCTGGTATTTTTTACTGCATTATACTCTTAGGAAAAAGAAGCAAGTCTTATAATTCATACCGAGAATTTAGGGAGCAGTACTGTTTGTCAAAAGAAATCAGTTTGAGGGTATGGCTAACTACCAAACATTCAGTTCCTCTAACTTATCTACCTCCATCTTTGTATGCAATTATTAGTGCTGTTTAGACATTTGCTATTCTATGTGTGGCCTCGGACAAGCAGTCTGTCAGAATCTCTGGCCCCACGCAGACCCACTGAATCAGAAACTCTGGGGGTAGACTCCAAGAATCTGAATTTTAACAAAATCCCCAGCTCATAGATATGTACATGAATGTTGACAAGCCTAGTACAGAATATTAACCCTGAGTTGCTGCATGATTCTCAATCCACAAAGAAGGACATATTTATTTCCATTATATTGTCCTTTTAAAAACAGAAAAGTAGGCATTTTATATTTTCTGCAGGAACACTAAACAGTATTAACTGATAAACAAAATGAACTAGACACATAGTCATCCCTCTCTTATTATTCCACAAAATTGTTGGAAATAACATTAGAACTTAACACAATAAAAGATAGTGGAAAACTCCTGCTCCAAAACCACTCTGTGAAAAGTACAATCCTGCAATTACTTTCTTAACCACTAAACAGTGCTCATGCATTGTCAGGACAAACAAATACCAGATCCCAGACCTGGGACAACAAGGCATGGCACTTAACATGATACCATTCCCCATTCCACGCCAATGACAGACATTACCAATCAATTATGGCACTTTATCCTTCCATCCAAGATGGTGCATCAGAATCCTCAACAGAGTACCATAGTTAACCATGGCCCATGAATCAATATTAGCATTTATGAGGAAATATTTATCTATATTTAAAAATTGCTAGAAATGATAATAGCCTGATTAAGGAATGGTAAATGAAGGATCTGTAATTTAAGGTCCCCCTGTGTGAACAAACCAAATGAGATTACAAAATGGCCAAAGATTATCCTCTGTATCTAAAACATACTTATCTTCATTCTCCAAACTGTTTGATTACAGAAGATAAAGATTAGAAATTAGAATCAATGATATTCTAGACCCAGAAGGACTCTTAGAGACCATCTAGCTCAGCTGTTTCCATTACACAGGAGGAAATATTGACCTAGAGAAATCACACTGGCTAAGTCACATAGCTAGTTATGGCAGAGTCCAACTGGGAATCATTCTGTCTAACCAAGAATTCTCCCACTGTATCAAAGGGTTCCAAAAACCACAAGAGCCACTGGTGGGATGAACTGGGCATAATATGCATACATATTTGGAGATAGAGGACAATATCATCCTCTAGTCTAGGGATGAACCAAATTCATGTAATGATACACTGTTCTTGGTAGTACAAGCCCATCCTCAGCCATCAGGTGGAGTGGAGATAAGCTACAAAATGGCAAGTTCCACCAGGGGGCACTGCACAGCTACTTCTGGAAGTCTTGTAGGAAAGGGCACCGGGAAGGAATTTCACAGGTCAGCTTTGAGGCTATATTTGCAGAACATCTGTTCTTAGGTCTCCCAACAATACTCAGACTAAAGACGTCCAAAACAAACTCATGGTTGGCACTGTGTACCTGTGCCAAAGCAGCAACAACAAACCTAGTCCCACTCTTCCAGGTAGTTCTCTCTCAAAGAAACCACTATTTATACAGTTATGCCTGATGGAAGACTAGGGGTCGTCCCTGGTTCCTCCCTTTCCCCAACCTAAATCCAATCAACAACGCCATAAATTTTATCCCTAGATATTTTGGGAATTAGACCCTTCTATGTCCCCCATTACTTGGGTATCCTTGAATGCTGCCTTCTCTTGCCTAAAGTTCCACAGCAGCTCATTAGCTGGTCTTCTCTTACTTACTATGCTCTTCTCCCCAGTCTGTTCACCATTTAATGGCCAGAGTGATTTTTTTCAAATCAAAATTCTGTGTCACTCTCCTCCACTTAAAACCATTCAATAGCTTCTCATAGGTTTCAAGAAGACGCTCAAGTCTTTACAGGATCTGACCCCCTCCATCTCTCTTGCCTTGCCCCTAAATTTTCCCCCAACCTTCTGCACTCCAATACACTGGTCTCTCAGTTTCCTGGCTCTTCATTACTTCTTTTACCACAGGGTCTTTATACATGCTACCTCCTCTTTATTTTCCATCCTTCACACATCAGTTCCAGTCTCACTTCCTCAAAGAAACCTTTTTAGACTCCCCAGTGTAGGTCACTCCTCTACAATATATTCTCATGGGTAAGTATTTGTTTCCTTGGGAGGACTTACATGAGTTTACAATTATATATTCATTAGTCTCCTCACCCACCAACCTGTTCTCAGTTGTCTGCAGACTCCGTGAAAACAGATCCATTCTGCTCACTGTTTCATCCTCAGTGTCTAATCAGACACTGACACATAGTAGACATCCAGCAAATACTGAGTGAATGAATGAATGAGTGAAGGCTTCCAGGCATGTATGAGAGTCAGGAATTCTAGGATTTCTGAGGAAAAACAGCTTCTTAGCTATATCAGTCATTCATAAAGCTTATCATCATAATTCTTCTGCAAATGGCCTGTGCCTGAGAGCGGTATCTATCCTAAGCTCCAAGAGAAGCCATTTCTCTGAGTTCAGACATCACTGCCATGACATCTTATATCCTGTCATCTCAGACTGATTCTCCCTTTCAGGTATCAGCCTCACAATGTGGTCAGAAATGCCAAGTATGTAAGCACCCAAGTTAGTCTCAGGCATGGGATAACGATGAACCTGAGAACTGTCAGCAAAAGAGCATACCAGGGGGCAGATCCTAATGCTCTGGTACTTGTGAGAGACTCATCATGGAAGGTCAACAGAGAACACAAGGTGTTCCTGCTCTATACCATAGTCTTAAGGCAGTTTCTAATATTCAAAACTGATAATTAACTATACTGAGTAATCCACATATTTCTGAAGTATGCCACAGCCAAGTGGACCAAAGTGTTTTCTAGAGAGTCGAAACAATTGGAATGTATGCTTTTGCGCTTGCTCATATATTCATGTGGCTCTCTCTCTCTCTCTCCCAACCCCACTGACCCTCATGTTCACTTGCTCGGGTTCTCTCTCTCTCTCTCTCTCTCTCTCTCTCTCTCTCTCTGTGTGTGTGTGTGTGTGTGTGTGTGTGTGTGTGTGTGTGTTCTCATTTTCCAAAGAACTCTAATGTTGAACAATGAACTAAATGTGTATCATACAAAATTACTTATCTTTTACAGAAAACGTCTAGGGACTTGTTCTGCAACAAGAGAATCTTGAAACTGTAATTAACGTTCGGTTAATTCAGTTAACAACCTGAATTATGGTACGGCTTTCAGGTCACCTAAATTATGCTTTGATTAGAACAGTTCCCCTATTTGGAAAATACTGGAAGCATCTCAATCAAATCCTCAGCAAAGACACCTTCAACCTTATCTCCAACAAATTCCCTCACTAAGAATGGTAGCTACTGTTCACATGGTGACACTTGCCTATTACTAAAAATATGAAAAGAAATTAGGTGCCCTGTGTGCAATTCCTGGCAACCTGGCCCCCTGCTGTCAATCCCTGCATCTGTACACACACCTGTACACATACCAATATCTTATAGGAAAAGACCACGTTTGGTACCCTTCAGGACCCACGATGGGGAAGACTGCTTCCAATGACTTCTACTTTACAACTGGAGACTAATTTAGTCCCTGGAAATGTTGTGGGTTCTAGTCAGTCATGACTAGGTCCTTGACTTTCTGGTTTAAAGTACCTATTATATGCATATCAAAGAGGACATAAAGCTACATCTACATGGCCTGATGCATCGAGGAACATGGGCCTATTTCCATACTAGTTCCTCCTTTTAATCCCGCTCCCCAGTTTTCCTCAAAATCTTTGCCTTCTTTCTTATGGAATATGTTCTTTCTAATTGTAATTTTCCCATTTTCCAAAACTACAACACTCCTTGTTTTTTTCTTGGCTACTTTTCCATTTCCCAGTCAGGACTTCCATCTCCTCCTTGCCCTTCCCAAATGACTTCTTATTTCCTCTAAAGCATTAGTTCTACACGCTGGCTGCATGTCGGAGTCACTTATAGATGTAAAAATACACACACACGTGCATGCACCTATGTCTAGGCCCCACACCAGAACAATTAGGTCAGTACTCTGGGGAATGAAGTGTGGTCACTGATAATTTTGTAGGCCTTTCAGTGATTCCACTCATGTACTCAGGGGTGAAAACCTCTACCTTACAATTTGTTTACCTAATTATACCTTTTAACTTTCATTCACATACTCAGACTTATTTATCAATAATTTATTCATTTTTGCTTATTGAAAACTCCAGAGGTATCATTTTGTTAGACACTGAGAATGGCTAGATATATAGATGTATCCCTCTTTGATGTTAATGTTCTGAATATTTCTAACCTCAGTCTCCATGTTCTTCTTACCTATACTCCCTACCCCTCACCTGTGAGAGCTCTCTGCCTTTATCATGATGCCAACTACCTTCTACTTCCTGAGAGCTCTAAATATTTAGTCCAGACACTCACCCTGATATTCAGACTAGGATATCTAACTACATATTGGACCTGTTGATTTGAGTGACCTATGGACAAGTCAAATTCAGCATGTCAAGAAAAGGTTCTGACTTCCCCCTGAACTCACTCTTCCCCCTACATCCTCTTAGTTGGTGGTCCCATCATCCAAGTTTAAACCTGAAAGTCTTGCTTCCTGTCCCTCTCTCCTGCACTCCCACCCCTCACATAACTTTGGTGTTGTCTCCAAAACATTGTGTTCATCCACACTGTCAGTGCCCAATGCCCTAATTCTGGCTACTGATGGGTATCCCTGCCCATATTTTGCTAGCTACAGTCCCATCTTCAGCAGAATCACCAGAGTAAGTAGTCTAAAGGGAAAATTGACTCATGCCACTGGTTTTCCTTCATTCCTAAGTAAAATGTAAGGTCCTTAACCTGGCATACAATGGCCTCCAAGATCTGATCCTACACAACTCTCCGCCACTACTAGCATGGATTACTAACCCACAATTAAGGCTATTACAACACAAAATGGTGTACAGCTTCCATTTTTCAGCAGGGATCTTTCTCACTCCCACCCCCAACATTCCATTCAGTCACCTCAGTATGCAAAATTCAGCACCACCTACCCCTACACTCTTTGGTTGATTATATTGCTCTTACATTAAGTGCATATCTCAAACAATATACCACTATTTTTTTAATGGTATAATAACCTATCTTTGTTTCTATCTGCCCAGTTACATGGTGAGCTCCCTAACTACAGTAACTACGACTGTATTATTACTGTTTTTGTTATTTTTTCTTTATATTTTCAAAATGTAGCATAAGGGCTAGTATATCTCAAGTACTCAGTAGCTACTTATGAAATGAATGAAAACTTCCCACCCTTAAGAAGCTTAAAATTTTTAAAAATATTATTTTAACTTTTATGTTCATTTATCAAATTTCAGACATAGTTTCTTTGCTCTCTAACTTTAAAATGTACCCCCAAAGCCCATTACACTCAAATACAAATAAGGCCATTTAAATCTACCTCACTATAATTTTCCAGGAATATAGAGGGATCATATATACTACTAAATTATACGATTGATGTAAAATGACACTCTTGGGAAGCAACAGAGCTTAAAACTGCCTTGGTGCTTCTCATAATTTAAATGTTTTGCAGAAAAAGTTCCCAGCAGAGGATGGAGTTTACAGTCATCTCCATATGGAAACCAAGTTACACAATCAGACAAATATTGAGGCTGGTCAGCTGAATTGAGTGATATTGACTGACCTGGTCCCGCATTCAAGTCAATGAGTGCCTTTTGGAAACTAGACTTTTGGATGGTATACCAAATATGTGAATGAGTAGAGTAGAGCTTTCCTGAGGAGGAATTACAAATAAGCTTATTTTATTAGGGATTCAAGTCCTGAGTAATAAACTCAGTTTGACCCTGTCAAAATCCTACATCTAGCAGCATTTTGAGAATTTGTTGGTTCCACTGCTTCATTCCAAGTTGTTTGTAGTTTAGTTGAGCACATGGAAGCTTTCAGTTATCAAAAATGTGCTTAAATATGCACATTATTTCACATTCATCTGCACCTGCCTAGCAGTCATCACCAGAGGCCCAGGAATATTCAGGGAACCACTGAACTGTGAGCAATAGTTAATAAAAAATTCCTGCAGTTTTAATTACAAACAAAAACCAAGCATGTTTTGACTCTATAAAATGGATCTGGAGTATCCAGGGAGCTGCTGCTGTTTATAACCACACATAAATTATATTCATCTTTCACATTGAGTTAGTGCAGCATCACAAATACACAGATAGATAAAGCCAGCAGGATTCAGTATCATAAAAATATAGTTCTACCACCTGTTTCAGGAATTTTCTGGAACAAATAGAAACTAACAGACAATTTACTCATCTTTCCTATCATGGGGATTTTTTTTAAGTCATCTTCCTATCCATGGAACTAAACAAAGGACTACTAAGAACCTTGATGCTATAAATATTGAGAAGTAAAATTTCTGTGCATTATCCAAAAATCATTAAGGGTAGGAAGAAACCAATAAGTAAGCCAAACATCACAGATTATCCTTCCTTTTGAGCTCGGACTACCAAGAATCATGGTGAAAGATGTCTGAGATTCTTATCAGGGCTTTAGGTCTCCATTTGCTTATTCCTTCATTTATCATGTATTTGTGACCATGTCTTGTACTGGGCACTCAGCACACAAAGGCAAGTTATAAAGGTCTCTGCCTTCTTTGCAGAGATGCCCTCTGTATAATGGGTGATTCACACAAGCAATCACACAATTGGGTAAATGTGAGGATGAAGACATGCCTCCTTTACTCACGCTTTCAACAAATATTTGGACTTGAGTTTTAAAATTCAGACACTGTATGAGGCACTAGTGAACTAAATCCAGTGCTTGCCTGTGAATCGTTTATGAAAGGTGTTCACACAGTAAATACACAATTACAAAATAGTGAGATTGAGCCAGGGTAGGCCAAGGACACGGGAACATCTGTCAAGGTCCCCCAGTTCAGACACAGGGGTCAGGGAAATTCTGAGAAATGGAGCATCCAAGGCAAGAGCTAAGAATGGACATGCACTAGTCTGATGGAGGAAGTGGTGGGTGTGGGGATGAGGGCAGCAGGGAGAGGGAGCTCCATGTCAAGGGACCTCAATGCCAGAAGAATGTACACACTGTGTACCTTTAAGATTTAAAGACTAAAGCTGGGATTACAGTACTTATGCCAAAGAGTTTTTGTATGGCAAAAGGAACATGAGATATTACAACTCCTTAATATAAGATTTGTAAATGATTATTCAAACCTGGGAAGGGAATCCAATAAATAAGAATCTGGGGGAAGGAAGCTCAGAAAACACATAACAAAATTAGATCACATAAGGGGAAAGGCAACTCGATTCATCAAAAACGTCACCAGAAAGGTGTGAGGAGAAAGCAGACCAAAAAATTATGAATCGTCAGCCTCAAAGTTAAGCCCAGGAAGATAGGATCAAAGCTTTAAATCACATGTGAAAACGCCTAACCCAGGGCCTGGGACAGAAATATTTAAAAGGTAGATTTATTTACCTGGTCTTGAGATAATAGGAGGCACCATTCCTACTATTCCACTTGAAATGCTAAATGAGAGAAATGAATACCTAGCAGTATGCCTGCCGATATGTTGGCTGCTATTGCTGTCACTGCTGTTGGTACTGTTACTATCAGCTATGAGAAACCAGTTAATAATTTAGACAGTGTATTAGTTCAGCTAGGAAGGGCATTTCTTACTTCAGGAACCAACAGTCCAGGCTCAAATATTAAAGCTTTTGAAAGGGGTGTGGAGGGTACCCAGGCTGGGGTGTGAAGAGCATGCTCTGTCCTCCTGAGAGAGATGGATGAACTGGAAGAATTATGTAACTAACTCAAGGTGGACCACAAACTTTTATTCACAGAAACACCCTTCAACACTATGAGGAGGACCCTTCCATTCATATAGATATAGTAGCTGGGGCTGAATATTACCTTGAAAATACCCAAGCCTTGTTTGGGTCAGAACAGATAAGATCAATAAGCCCTTTGCATTGAATGGTATTGATTACCATTTGGCCTTGTGGTTAACATGCAGGAGAGAGACTGAGCATCTAGTCATTATTTAAGTTGTGTGTATAAATATTTCAAGGAGATTCATAGAATTATCAGATCATTGTGTAGTCACTTCTGTTAGTTTCCAGGAAAAGAATCCTGTGTTCATCCACATATCTTCTATTCTCCTTAAGACCCAAACTGCCACATACATAACAAAGATAAATTATCCCCCTACTCAGCACACCATTTTCCTGAGCCTATCCCTTCCCCATTTTCTTTCTCTTTCACCTTTCCCATTCATTGGCTGTGAATGTATCATGGAGGAATAACTGAATTACCAAGACATGCGAAATCCAACAGACAGGGCCAGCGAAGTTGGCAAGCTGAGGAAGGTTGTAAATATCCAAGTTGGAGTTTAATCAAAGTACATAAAGTTGAGTGAACTTTGTCTATTCCAGTAAAAGGGAGAAACAAAATTATTAGGCATAAAGTGAAACCCCAGCTAAATGAACAACATCATAAGGGCTTTTTCAGTTTTTCAGGCGCTTGCATTTACCTGGCCTCAGGCTCTCCCCGCTGAGCTAAGCCAAGCTGGTTTTCACTGAATAAGATTTGCTTATCCCAGGCTGATGGTTTCCTTTTCCAAACCCACAGTGGAGCCCAAATGCATCTCACATTGTATGCAGACACCCAACATGGGTTTCAGGATATTTATCCTTGGCTTCTAAGCATGTGAGTTAAGATACACGGTGTATTAGCTTGCTAGAATGGCAGAAACAAAGTCCTACAAACTAGTGGCTTGAACAACAGAAGGTACTTTCTCACAGTTGTGGAGGTCAGAAGTCAGAGATCAAGGTGTGGGCAGCACTAGTCCCCTCTGAGGGCTGTGGGGGAGACTGTGTCCAATGTCTTTCTCCCAGCTTGCAGTGGTTTGCTGACATCTTTGGCATTCTTTGGCCTGTAGATGCATTACCACATCTCTGCCTTTATCTTCACATGGAGTTCTCCCTGTGTGTGTCTGTCCACATTCCTCTTTTTTTTTTTTATAAGGACACCACTCATACTGGATTAGGGCACATCCTAATGACCTCATTTTAAATTGACTACTTGTGTAAGACCCTGCTTCCACACAAGGTCACATTCTAGAGTACTGAGAGTTATAACTTCAATCTAATAATGGAAGTAAGTAGACATTCTTTTAAATACTATGAATTTTTAGGGGACACTATCCAATCCATAACACACAGTAACATCTTTACCATTATCATCATTCAGCTGAGTCTAATAATGGGAAAGACACAGGCTTGTAGTTAAAAGGACTTAGCTTGAAATTCTACCCTGTCACATGCTCTGAGCTTCCCTACCACATGAGACAGAGAAAATCCCTATCATGCAAGAATAATGTGAAGAAGAAGCAGGGAAAGCAACTTCTATAAAGAAGTAATGACAAACCTTGCACATTACAGATCACTGACAACCATTTACACCCAGCTAAAATAACCTGCCAAGTCAGACCACTCTTTCAATAAAATAAACATAAGACAACAAAATCAAACTTATTTATTTCCTTGTGAAAAATGAAACCTCTTAAAAATAGTTTCAAAAAAAATCTCTCAACTCTCTTTGTTTACCTCTGAGACTCCAAATACCTACCCCTTTTTCCTATAATAAAGGTTTTTATTTATGGTGGTTCACCCAACTGTATAGAAAGCAATCCAAAGTAATCCTTTCTGTTTGCCTTTTTATATTTGAGTTTTTCTGATTCTTTGATTACAAACTCTTGGAATGGAAGAACAGTGTATTCAGTGATATATGAAAACATGTTCCAAAGATAGTCTTTTTATTGACTACCTTCTCTATGTAATTCAATGGGAATTTAGTGAAATTGTTAAGGGCACCTCTGTTTTTAAGTGCACTGTCTACTGGGGTATTATTGTTGCCTCTGTTAGGCAGAAGCCAGACATGAGCAGTGAAAGGAATGCCCTGAGGTAGAGTCCCATGTCCTTGAAAGGGAATGATAGAGACCCGAGCTGGAGGCAGGCAGGGTGATGAATAAACTACATATCAAAGACGTGGAGGTACAACATCCTGACCTGTGGCTGACAGATCAAGAGCCACAGGTGCAGAACACGTGCTCTTCTCTTCCACCTGTCAGGTATCCCCTAAACTCATTATAATGAATTTTCATGGCAGGTACAGCAACCTCATGGAGAAAGGCTACCATGATCTGACAGTTCTGATACAAACCTGATACAAAAACTCCCCCTCCCAACCTGTGGGAGGAGGCCCCCAAATGATTGGAAGCAGCCTCCATTAGAGACTACCCCACTCTTCGTTATAGCTCCTCCCAACCCACAAAGACCCAGCCAATTCCAAAACAACCTAGGGGCTGGTTCCACCTAGGAACCTCCTCCTCTATCCCACCTTGAGAGTGTACTTTTGCTTTAATAAACTGCTTTGTGCTTGCCATTTCCTTCTATCTCTATTCTGAGCATGGAACCCCACATAAATCTTCTCGCAGGGAATCCAAGGACCCAGACCTCCATTCATACAATGCACACTCTCCCACTGGTAACACCTCTATCCTTATTATCTAAATCTGCTTACAGAAAAACCATTGATGCATTTCTGGGGATTAAGTAATAAAGTGCCCTGGGGCTGCTGGGTAATATCAGGCAGGTTGTAGACTGCACAAGAGTGCCTCAACATAACCACTGTCAATTTTTATATTTATTATGACAATTCTCTAGCAGATAGTTGCAAAATCTTGTTCTACTATAAATGTGTAAATTATAAAAAAAAATTTGTAATCTGTACAACAAGGGATGATTTCTAAAATTTGTACAAGGCAATGCCTGGGCTAACTTTGTCCTTGCTGCTGGTAATGCTTCCATGTAACTCTTTCAGGCTATTCTCAGGCAAGAAGATTGAAGCCAGAGCAAAAGAGCCCGGTGCCATCTTTAGCACCAGTCATTGTGAGGAACTGAACTGGAGAGAATCTTCTGAAGAGTTCTGTATCAGGGTCGGCTTCCACCTTAGTGTCAGCTGCTGGAGGACAATTTTAGTCAGGAGGGTGTCCTGCGGGAGCGGTGAGTCTGCTGCCCATCAATGGTGCTCACCAGAGAGATGAAGGAGCTAAAATATGAAGTTCTTTTTGGCAAATTTTCCACTTTCTGGTCCCCACAGAGCAGCAGAAATCTGATCCCTGCAGAACTGACAACTGTCTTCACAACTGAACTCTCTGGGAAACAACTGATGGAAGGTAGCATGTGGTAGAAATCTGGCATACTGGTATGTGATCAAGACGTTGATCTGGTACATTTTAACATATCAAAGAGAGATTTTTTTTTTAATTTATTTTTTGTTTGTTTGAGAGAGAAGGGGTTGTGGGCAGAAGGGCAGAGAGGGAGAAGCAGGCTCCATGCTCTGCGTGGAGCCCAGCACAGGGCTCAGTCCCACAACCCCAGGACCATGACCTGGGCCAAAATCGAGAATCAGACACTCAACCGAGTGGGCCACCAAGGCACCCCAAAGGAAGAGTTTTTTATTGTCTCAGTACAAAATAGCAATCTGACCAATTAGGTCAATCGATGGAATCACTCTGAACCATATATTCTAAAACTTAATGAGCATAAGAAGTAGAAGAGGGGCACCTGGGTGGCTCAGTCAGTTAAGCGTCTGACTTCGGCTCATCTCATGGTTCGTGAGTTCAAGCCCTGCATTGGGCTCTGTGCTGACAGCTCAGAGTCTGGAGCCTGCTTCAGATTCTGTGTCTCCCTCTCTCTCTGCTCCTGTCCTGCTTGCACTCTGTCTCTCAAAAAGCAAATAAATGTTAAAGAAAAAATATATTAAAAAGAATTAAAAAAAGAAGTAGAAGAAAAAGAGTTTGTTTTAAACAAATGCATACTGTAGGTGCAGAGTATAAAAAAGTCACAATAATAAATTTGCAGGGGTGGATAGCAAAATCATCTGATATATCAACACCGACGTAATTGGAGAAAAATGTGTGGGAGTGATTGAGAGCAAAGCACAGTGCATGGAGGTTTGTGAAAAGCAGAATGGAGAGAGGGAAGCCCCTCAAGCTTAACAACTCCCCCAGCAGGAGCAGTGCAGAACACCATGGGGCAGATGGGAGGGAACAAGTTTTAAACACCTGATTCACAGTCAGCCAATAAAAAACATCGGGAGGCACAGTGTGAGAATGTATAACATGGAGTTGGGCTGGCAGCTGCCATCACAGGTAATGGTGTCAAAGGTCACATAAACCAAGATTCTGCTACAGAGGCCACTTTTCAAAGTGTAATGAAGAAAACGAAAAATTTGAGAAACAAGGAGCCAAGTAGATATAAACAGACACAGACGATCAGAGGAGTATTAACACAGAGACCACCTTCCAGCTAACTGAGCACTTCCTGAATCCCAGGGTCAATTCCTGCCAAGTGCATTTCCTTCCAGAGGGGGCCCCAGAGCCTGGCCACAAAATGTTCACTCTTTATTCCAGCTAGCCTCAGTGAGTTTATGCTCCTTATAATCACAGCTTTGTAACAAGAACTCCAGGAATGCCAGGCACAGGAGGATAAAGTCTGAGGGGGGCAGTGAAGGACAGTTCAAGGGGAGATGTCCCTGTGGGAGAAGGAGAGAACCAGGTTATGGTTTCTGCAGCCAGAAAAGATCCAGGGTTTTTACTGCACAGATAAAGAATGACTCATTGGCCCTAAGATTAAAAGACCAGCTATCATTATGGAGACAGAGGAAGGGTGGGGTGGAGGTGATGGAGGGGCAGTAAGCAGCAGAGAGAGGAGAGCTCTCTTAAGATTATGCACATATTCATAGCAAGAATTCAAACTGGGGAAGTCTACTTCAGGATGTTTTTTTCAGCATTTTATATGAGGTTTTAATGCCTCCCCAACATTTCCAAAGAAGAGAAATCCCCTTCAATAAGAACACTTTCTGCAGATTATTAAAAGGGACAGTGTGAAAACTTCACTAATATTTAGAAATATATGTAGGAGAACTAACTTGATTCCTTCATCACATTTTCAAGTAACTGGTGTGGGCTCCATTTCTGACCACATAGCACAGTACAGATAGACTTTTGTGTATCAAAATTAATGAAAAAAGCGGGGATTTAGGGATCTCAGTAGTTCTCCCAATTTAAATACGCTTAAGTAACTGTGAAAACCGGTCAGTTTACACATAAAGTCATGCCAATTTAAAACAGAAAAGTTCCATTGATATTGACCACATTTTTGGCTCCTATTAAATTGCTACATAAATATATAAAGCAGGTCTGTAATACTATATGTCTGCAAAAACATATTTTTGGCAAACAGAAGTCTTTCCATTTTTAATTTCAATCTTCCTTACTCAGTATTCTTAAATATTTCTAAATTACTTTTGGTTTTAAGTATCTTCTCTGCCCTCCACTCCCCCCACCCCACCCCACCACCCTTTTTCCATCTTGAATTTATTCATCCTTTTCTTTTACGGAGTCATGCATAAAATAGTTTGATATTCATGCGGATTGTAATTTCCGGTCTCTCAAAATCCAGCTTCCAGTTGTCATTGAAGTAATATTTGAAGTGTGATGGGATGGGACAATGATTAGAGTGGGTTGAATTGTGGTCCCCCCAAAAATACACCCATATCTGAACCCCTGGAATCTGTGAATGTGATCTCCTTTGGAGAAAGAGTCTTTGTGGATATAGTTAGGTTAAGGATCTCCAGATGTGATCATCCCATATTATGTGGAGGGCCATAAATCTAAAGGCAAACATCATAATAAGAGATATTCAGAAGACAGATACAGAGAGAAGAGAAGGGAGAAGGAGACCAGATGAAGAAGAAGGCAGAGACTGGAGGATAGCAGCCATCAGCCAAAGAAGGGCCAGAGCCATGAGAACTTCAAGGGGCAAGGAAGGAGTCTCCCTGTGGCCTTCAGAGGGAGGGGACCCTTGTTGATTTCAGGTGTCTGGCCTCCAGAATTGCAAGGTCAAAATTTGTGTCATTTTAAGCCAAATGTACAGCAGCTCCAGGAAACTAATATAACGATTAAATGAGATCTCTTTATTTTTCATTTGCTTTTCATTAAACTTGTGAATCATACAAAATGCTGATATTTTTGCCAATATAACCCCTAGAATTATTAAAAATAAGTATATTGGAATAAAACATTAATAAAATCAGAAGCCAAGATAAAGTTTATTTCTGAGTGCTGTTTAGTTTTAAAAAATCACAAAATGGTTTTAAATGGCAATGGTGTTTACATATTTATGCACTTTCTGGCTTAATGTTGTCAGCTGCCACAACAATTGAATGAAAGCTATAACCCATAAGAAAAGACCCAACTCCCTCTAGTTTTAATATATTCTGCAAAATAAGAGCTGAATGAAGCCAGTAGAAAGTACAACATTAATGAGAGCCATGCTTTTAGTATCAGAATTAATATGTAGTTCAACTGAATTCCTACTATGTGTCAGGCACTGTGTGGGAGGAGAAAGAGGTCTTATCTCTCTATTAAAGTGCATTTACTCTACTATGGGGATAGGTATATAAGTAAATTGGCTAATTTCTAAATTAATTAAATTCAGAATACAGTGCCTGGGAGTTTTAGGAGATATCTCACCTTCAGTGCATTATCTAGTGATTCTGAGTCATTCTGTAATTTAAGACTAAAAATTAAACTCAAAATAACTGGTTTCAACATAATCCATATTGACAAAATCTGTAAAACATATTCACAGATTAAAACATCTGACATCTTAAAATTGGGCAACCCCGGTAGAATACTGCATGTATATTAAAATACATATTTGAAATTGGTTTGGGGTTATTTGACTAATAACAATCCCATTAGTTAATTTAGGGCTATGTACACATCCTATGGCAATACAGTTAGCAATTTAAATACAAAGTAGCCCTGTTCAAAGTTAAGAGATTTAAATGTCTACGGAGAACAACTGGCCATATATATTATAGCATATTCTGCAATTGTTGAAAATAATGTCTATGAATATATTTTAATCACAGAAAATAATTATGAAATAATTCTATCACATTAAGTGATAGAATCAGAATACCTAGCTGCAACATGACCTCAACCAGGTAAAAATATGCATAGTAATTATCTCTGGGAATTTATATTATGTGTGGTCCTGGTAGTACCCAGAACAATTCTGGACAGATTGTTAAATAGTATTACACAATCAATTGTTGAATATCTACTCATCGTTTCCACAGTGATGATTTTAACATTTTTTAAATAAAGAATATGATAGTTCTATCCTCATTTGAACTAATAGGACCATGTTCTCAAGGAACCTAAAAAAAATGCTAATTTACAGATAAATTCCCCAAATCTGTGCCACAAATAAGGCCAAAACACCAGAACTATCCATGCTATCGTGTTCACTAATGCATGATACGTCACTATTAGAGTTTCAATCCATTGTCTCCCAGTAAAATGCAAATATCACCAGGGGGATCTCTGATCTGGAAGGTGACACCCTTGGCCTGTTGCATCCCATAGAGGAGACTTCCAGCTTTTGTGATCCAGGCACATCGTAAACTTTGGTATACATCTGCTGACATAGCTGCCTAATGAGAGGAAAGGCAGTTAGTGTGGTTATGTATATGGGGCACTTGGTAAGATAACAGTGAACCAAAGGAATCTGGAATGTGAGCTAAGTGCAGGTGTAGAGCAGGAATAAGTTCCAGACTTTTTTGCAGGAGGAGATAGGTCAGAACGAGGAGAATTTAGAAGTGGGACTAAGACAGGAAGACAGGAGAACAGGAAAATTTTTATTAGTAAGTCGCAATTAAAATGGGGGAGGGGAACTAAGTGGTAAAGGCATCAGCCAGGCCAAATGAGAAGTAACAGCAGGCATTTCTCATAGAAGAGACAGCACAGCTCTGAAGGTCTGGGTTAGCATTTCTTTGGTTAGACTCATGGTAACTGGTGTGTTCCCTCCACCCTGATTTTCAAGTCAGAGTTCTACCTGGGCCCTTATGGAAACCTCTTCCTTGCTTTTCACCTCCACTGGCTTCCATTGTCCATAGGGAAAAGTATATCAAACACTTGGGCATTGCAAGGAAGGCTCTTACTTACCTTTCTGAGCTCCTCTCTTCCTACACCTTCTCTTGGACCAAATGCACTAGTCTAATCTACTCGTGGCTTCCAAACCTGCCTTCCATGACCTCTCAAGTCAGCTCAAGGAAGGAGAGTGTGAAATCCCTTATGCCTTCCAGGGGGGCCATACTGTCAGCCTCCATCACAACCCATATAGTTTCATCAGGGATGCATTAAAGATTTTTGTCTTTCAAATTAATAATCTGGAGCATTTTAGTTAGGATTCAATCCAGGAGGTTACTTCTGGTAGATGGATAGAGGAAAAGGCAGAAACCCTGGGTGTTCAGAAGGCCCCAGTGCCAAAGAAGGTGGATTCAACTTGCAGTGTTGTTCAAGACTGACTGGCACCATGTACATTCAAGCCTTCTGGTGATACTGAAAGCAGATCCATTCAGAGAGGCCTCATGAGAATTAAGGCCCTGAGTGGTCATCCAGAGGTGGGGAAGAGATGAGAAAGGAGATTGGATGGAAAGTAGGGGCTTGGATTAGGATGCTAGCTTTGGTAACTGATGCAAAAACTCATTTCCCTTTAGGTTGTAGAGATGGCTGATGCAAGATGAGAATAGCTGGAGGTCACCCAGGACGGTAAATTAATAGCAATGTAGAATATAAGACACAGCTCTTTGGTGGAAACACATCCTTATTTACTCATCTGGCCATATTTCTCTAAGAATTTCTAGTGAGTTGTGAGGGACCAAAAGATTATCTTAGTTGTGTTAGTAATTGGCCAGAGCTATGTTGTATATGCCAATGGAGGAAGATCTCCAAACCTAAGATGGCATACTACTTATCTTTGAACAGTTTTGAAAATAAAATCATGGGGCACCTGGGTGGCTCAGTCGATTCAGCATCCGACTTCAGCTCAGGCCATGGTTTCATGGTTTGTGAGTTCTAGCCCCGCATCAGGCTCTATGCTGACAACTCGGAGCCTGGAGCCTGCTTCACAATCTGTGTCTCCCTTTCTCTCTGTCCCTCCCCTGCTCACACTCTGGCTTCTCTCTCTCTCCCTTTCTTTCCTTCTCTCTCTCTCTCTCTCTCAAAAATAAATAAACATAAATTTAAAAAAAAATCATATCACAAAAACCAACTAGTGATGTGATTTGTCAATTATGCTTCAGAGAGTTAAGAAAGTCCTAGGTTTTCACTAATAAAGTGGGTCTGTAAAAATTCATGTCTAAAACAAATAACGTAACACTAAGTTCATTAGGGTTAAGCCATTTGTTTTGTAAAGAAAGTGAGTAATGGATAATTAAAATGCCATGCATCACTGATTATTAGCGACAATTGGTATTTTCACAGCATTCAAAAAATACAGAAATTGATTTAATTAAATTTACTTTAGCCAGTACCTCATAAGAGTAAAGTAAATGGCCTGTGGCGGATACATACGACCACATGGCATTATGAGTTATTTCTTATATGCGTCACTAAAAGTATTTCGTCTAGCCGCCAATGTTTTATTGAGTTTTTAAAAATCTGAACGTCTAGCATTTAACACAAGCCTCTTGGTTCAAAACGACTATATTTCACATCCATGTGAAATGTATTAGATTTTCAGGAAAGTCCATATATTGATGTAATTCTAAGAACTCTAGGCTGACGTTAGCTTTAACAGTGAGGGGTGCAAACTGGTTTTGTCAGCGTGGCCTTTCCTGCCTCCTCCTATGCCACATGCTGTCCGCTCAAACATCCCCACTGGGGCACAGTCCCTGTGATCCTCCTAGGACTCTTTCATCCCACTTCCACCAGGCTCAAAGTCCCCTCTGAATAAAATGGAACAAAGAGGGTTCATGTCATTTCAGTTCATCCTTGTGTTCCTGTCAGAGGGTAAGAAAATGAAATTGCTTATCCAGTGTGTTCCATCACTGAGCTCCCATGGGAGCCCTGGAGCTGGGCAGGGTGTGTGGAGAGGGGAGACCCCAGCCCCCTGGCAGACCTGAGCTAGTGACTGTCCTGCACTGGGCCTCCCCTGGGGAACCAGCTTGCTCTGCACACTCAGGTGGCCTGGGGCCTGCTTGATCTACGTTACCTGTTACCTTGAGTGCTCTGAATTGAATGAGTTAAGAGACTGGCTTTGGTTTTGTCAACATTCTGACCATGACTGGGGGAGAATGGGCATTTGGGCTCCCTGTCCCACTGAACTATTGAAGTAGAACCCCCAAATTGAGCAAGGTATAGCAAAAGCACAATAGCATGAAAAGCGATATGAGGAATTAAAGTTTTGTTACAGATTTCATTTAAAAAAGTTTTTTAATGTTTATTTATTTTAGCAGGGAGAGGGGCAGAGAGACAGAATCCCAAGCAGGCTCCACACAGTCATCATGGAGCCTAATGTGGGGCTCAATCCCACAAACCCGTGAGATCATGACCTGAGCCAAAATCAAGAGTCAGATGCTTAACCAACTAAGCCACGCATGTGCCCCCAGATTTTGTTTTATAAGCAGAAAAACTATACCACTCTATGCTTGTATTATGCCAAGGGACATTTGCCAATTGTTCTTTCTTGCAAATGACTGTCCTTCTCTCTTGACTTTGGGGATATTCATATATCCTTTATTTCAATAAATGATGTTACTAGCAGATGACCCCCTTGCCTTTCTCTCTCCAGCCATCATTTTTCCTCCTGGATTTCAAAACTCACTTTCAATTTGTTCCTTTTCTGTCAACTCTCCGGCAGCATTTAAGTACTCAGATCATGCAGTGCAGGGATTCACTACCAATGGTCAGGCTTCCCACATTTGTCAGACCTAGATTCAAACATGATCTATCTACAAGATCATGATCTAGCATGATCTACAAGAGCAAATAGAAAGTGACCACTGCCTACATTTCCTGTTTCTTATCCAAACAATATTCTTGTTTGTTATACTCCAGCTACACTTACCTCTATGTTTCTTAGCCATGTCAACTTCATTCCTACCTCAGTGCCTTTGCACTTGCTGCTTCCCCCTTCCTAGATCACACTTCTCCCAGATCTTTGAAGGCCTGCCTCCTTATTATATTAGTATCTTTATTGTCATGTAGGTCTTAACTGCACCCCCCCCCCCCACAAACCACCAATTCCCCCTTGGTCCTAACTGATCTTATCCCTCTGTTTAATTTCCTTCCTACCATACATCTTTCCCAGGTGTTCCTATACTACTGCTATCTCTCCTTTTAGAGGTATAGCTCCATGGGAACAGTGGCTCGTCTCTCTTAACACTGTATCCCAGTATCTACAACAGAACACAACACAGTAGGTATACATCTTTACTGAATTAATTAATGGGAGTTGTTTTTATAAGTTGTCTCTTTTGGTAAAATAGAAAACAGGCCATCCTTTGATAGTATCTAAGCTTTGGGGGAATAATTTAAACATCTATAAACTCCCTAATTTGAAGATCCACAGCTTTTTAAAAGCACCTTCTACAAAGCTCCAGCCTATTATCGTTTCTCGTCATGTTGGGATTTTACTTAATCACACATGTCATCAATAAATCAACAGCAGCATCTCAAATTAGAAGCCTGATTTAACCTTTGAGTGAAGAGGGGATTTTAGGCAGTTTTACCTTAGTATTGATAAAGTTATTCTCTTCTCTCCCAGATGAATGAGGACAATTTCCCTTCACTTAGCTACATTGATTTGCACTAAAAGAATGAATCATTCTGATGAGTCCTGAGGAGTTCTGGAGAAAGGCCACTTGTGAGAGAAGATAAGAAGTGGGAT